>NC_037671.1:107456847-107656923 GCF_003255815.1 Theropithecus gelada | reverse complement strand
AAAAAAAAAAAAAAAAAAAAAAAAAAAAAAAAAAAAATATTTGCCTGCATTCGTGTAGTCATCCCTTGATATCCATAGGGGATTGATTCCAGGACTTCCCACAGATACCAAAATTCACAGATGCTCATGTATATGGTATAATATTTGTATATAATCCTTGTACATCATCTTGTATACTTTATTTATTTATTTGTTTTGAGATGGCATCTCACTCTGTATTGGAGAGCAATGGCTTGATACTGGCTCTGCCTCCCAGATTCAAGCAATTCTCCCGACTCAGCCTCCTGAGTAGCTGGGACTACAGATGCACATTACTATGCCCGGCTAATTTTTGCATTTTGAGTAGTGACAGGGTTTCATCACGTTGGTCAGGCTGGTCTCGAACTCCTGACCTCAAGTGATCCTCCTGCCTTGGTCTCCCAAAGTGCTGGGATTACAGGTGTGAGCCACTGCGCCCAGCCCATCTTGTATACTTTAAATCATCTCTAGGTTACTTGTAATACCTAATACAATGTAAATGCTAAATAAATAGTTGTTATATTATTTAGGGATAATGACAAGGGGGGAAAAGCGTACATGTTCGATACAAATGTAATTTTTTCCAATTATTTTTTATTCAAAGTTGGTTGAATTCATGGATACAGAATCCATGGATACAGATGGCAAACTGTATATGGAAGGGGATTTGAACAGATATGCCCCAAAAGATGTGTAGATGATCAATCAACACATGAAATGATGCCCAATGTATTAGTCATTATGGAAATGCAAGTTAGAAAGACAATGTCATACACCTACTAGAGTAGTTAAAATTAAAATGACTGACAACAGGCCTGCCGTGGTGGCTGACGCCTGTAATCTGAGCACTTTGGGAAGCTGAGGCGGGCGCATCACCTGAGGTCGGGAGTTCAAGATCAGCCTGACCAACATGGAGAAACCTCATCTCTACTAAAAATACAAAATTAGCCAGGTTTGGTAGCAGGCGCCTGTAATCCCAGCTACTTGAGAGACTGAGGCAGGAGAATTGCTTGAACCGGGGAAGAGGAGGTTGCGGTGAGCCAAGATTGTGCCATTGCACTCTAGCCTGGACAAGAAGAACAAAAACTGTCTCAAAAAAAAAAAAAAAAAAAAAAACAGCAGATGCAAGTGTAAAATGACATAACCACTTTGGTTTTTTGAGACAGTGTCTCACTTTGTCGCCCAGGCTGAAGTGCAGTGGCGCGATCTTGGCTCTCTGCAACCTCCACCTCCCAGGTTCAAGCGATTCTCCTATCTTAGCCTTCTGAGTAGCTAGGATTACAGGCACTGACATAACCACTTTGGAAAACGGTTTCATAATTTCTTATACAGTTAAACATACATTTACCATATGGCCCAACAGTTCCACTCCTAGGTATTTACTCAATGAAATGAAATCATGTGTCATAAAAAGTCTTGCACATGAATGTTCATAGTAATTTTATAATAACTAAATGCTGGAAACAACCCAGCTGTCTAGCAATTTGTTTTAACTTTGTAGTTCAGCGGTACATGTGCAGATTTGTTACATAGGTACACTTGTGTCATGGGGGTTTGTTGTACAGGTATTTTGTCACCCAGGTGTTAAGCCTTTAGTTATTTTTCCTGATCCTCTCCCTCTTTTCTACCCTTCATCTTCCACCCTCTGATAGGCCTCAGTATATGTTGTTCCCCTCAATGTGTCCATGTGTTTTTGTCATTGTTAAGTGAGAACATGCTGTATTTGATTTTCTGTTCCTGTGTTAGTTTGCTAAACATAATGGCCTCCAGCTCCATCCATGTTCCTGCAAAGGACATGATCTTGTTCTTTTTTTTTTTTGAGGCGGAGTCTTGCTCTGTCACCAGGCTAGAGCGCAGTGGCGCGATCTTGGCTCGCTATAACCTCCATCTCCGTCCCGGAGTCAAGTGATTCTCTTGCCTCAGCCTCCCGAGTAGCTGGAATTACAGGCATGTGCCACCATGCCCAGCTAATCTTTGTATTTTTAGTAGAGACAGGGTTTCACCATGTTGGCCAGGATGCTCTTGATCTCCTGACCTCGTGATCTGCCTACCTTGGCCTCCCAAAGTGCTGGGATTACAGGCATGAGCCACCGCGCCTAGCCTAATTTCATTCTTTTTTATGGCTGCATAGTATTCCATGGTGTATATGTACCACATTTTCTTTATCCAGTCTACTATTGATGGGCATTTAGGTTGATTCAGTGTCTTTGCTATTATAAATAGTGCTGCAGTGAACATACATGTGCATGTGTCTTTATGACAGAACGATTTATAGTCCTTTGGGTATATACCCCGTAATGGGATTGCTGGATTGAATAGTAGTTCTGTTTTTAGGTCTTTGAGGAATCACTACACTGTTTTCCACAATGGGTGAACTAATTTACAACCTAACCAATAGTGTGTAAGTGTTCCTTTTTCTCTGCATCCTCTCCAGCATCTGTTATTTTTTGACTTTTTATTTTATTATTACTTTTTTTTTTCTTTTTTGAGGTGGAGCCTTGCTCTGTCACCAGGCTAGAGTGCAGTGGCGCAATCTCAGCTCACTACAACCTCCACCTCCCAAGTTCAAGCGGCTCTCCTGCCTCAGCCTCCCAAGTAGCTGGGACTACAGGCACGTGCCACCACATCCAGCTAATTTTTGTATTTTTAGTAGAGACGGGGCTTCACCATGTTGGCCAGGATGGTCTCGATCCCTTAACCTTATGATCTGCTTGCCTTGGCCTCCCAAAATGCTAGGATTTACAGGCGTGAACCACCTTGCCCAGCCCTATTTTTTGACTTTTTAATCATAGCCATTCCAACTGATGTGAGATGATATCTCATTGTGGTTTTGATTGCATTTCTTTAATCAGTGATGTTGAGCCTTAAATAAATATGCTTGTTGGCTGCATGTATGTCTTCTTTTGGAAACTGTCAGTTCATTTTTTTTGCTCACTTTTTAATGGAGTTGTTTTCTTGTAAATTTGTTTATCCTTATAGATGCTTTATATTAAACCTTTGTCAGATGCATACTTTGTGAAATTTTTCTCCTATTCTGTAGGTTATCTTTTTACTTTATTGATAGTTTCTTTTGCTGTTCTGAAGCTCTTTAGTTCAACTAGATCTTACTTGTCAATTTTTGCTTTTGTTGCGATTGCTTTTGGTATCTTCATCACGAAGTCTTTGCCCGTTCCTATGTCCAGAATGATATTGCCTAGATTGTCTTCCAGGGTTTTTATAGTTAAGTCTTTAATCTTGAGTTGATTTTTATATATTGTATAAGAAAGGGATCCAGTTTCAATATTCTGCATATGGCTACCCAGTTATCCCAGCACCATTTATTGAATAGGAAGTCCTTTCCCCATTGTTTGTTTTTGTCACCTTTGTCAAAGATCAGATGGTTGTAAATGTGCAGCCTTATTTCTGGGTTCTCTGTTCTGTTCCATTGGTCTATGTGTCTGTTTTTGTACCAGTACCGTTCTGTTTTGGTTACTGTAGCCCTGTAGTATAGTTTGAAGTCAGGTAGCATGATGCCTCCAGCTTTATTCTTTTTGCTTAGGACTGCCTTGACTCTTTGGTCTCTTTTTTGGTTCCGTATGAATTTTAAAATGTTCTGTGAGGAATGTCTTTGGTAGTTTGATAGAAATAGCATTAAATCTGTAAACTGTTTTGGGTAGTATGGCCCTTTTAGTGATATTGATTCTTCCTATCCATGAGCATGGAGTGTGTTTCCATTTGTTTGTGTCATCTCTGATTTCTTTGAGTAGTGTTTTGTAGTTCTCCTTGTAGAGATTCTTCACCTCGCTGGTTAGCTGTATTCCTACGCATTTTATTCTTTTTGTGGCAATTGCGAATACGAGTTTGTTCCTGGTTTGGCTGTTGGTGGTGTGTAGGAATGCTAGTGATTTTTGTGTGTTGATTTTGTATCCTGAGACTTTGCTGAGTAGCAATTTGGATAGACAAATTGTGGTATATTCGTACAGTGGAATAATATGTATAAAAAGGAATGAACTACTGACACACATAATTCAGATGACTCTCAACATCTTTATGCTGAGTAAAAGTATTTAGACACAGAAGGTCCCATTCGTGTAAAATTCTAGAATGAACAACAGTTACAGAAATCAGATCACTGCCTAGGACTAGGGTTGGGGATTGACTCCTGGGGCGAGGGGGGACTTTACTGCATGTAAATTATACCTTAATAAAGTTATTTTTAAAAGGAAAATATTAACAACGACTTGCCAACAGTTTTGAAAACTTACGTGAAATGGACAAATTCCTTTTCAAAATTATCAGAACTTTTTTTTTTTTTTTTTTTTTTTTAAAGATGGAGTCTCTCTCTGTTGCCAGGCTGGAGTGCAGTGGCATGATCTCGGCTCACTGCAGCCTCCACCTCCTGGGTTCCAGCAATTCTCCTGCCTCAGCCTCCCAAGTAGCTGGGACTACAGGTGCACACCACCATGCCCAGCTAATTTTTGTATTTTTGGTAGAGACGGGGTTTCACCATGTTGGCCAGATGGTCTCGATCTCTTGACCTCATGATCCAGCTGCCTCGACCTGTCAAAGTGCTGGAATTACAGGCATGAACCACCGCGCCCAGCCCTAAAATTGTCAGAACTGACTCAAGAAGTAAAAAGGTTGGAAGTTTAGACTGGGCGCAGTGCCTCACGCCTGTAATTCCAGCACTTTGGGAGGCAGAGGCAGACAGATCACTTGAGGTCAGGAGTTGGAGACCAGCCTGGCCAACATGGCAAAACCCCATCTCTACTAAAAATACAAAAATTAGCTGGGTGTGGTGGTGCGTGCCTGTAATCCCAGCTACTCAGAAGGCTGAGGCAAGAGAATCGCTTGGACCCAGGAGGTGGAGGTTGCACTGAGCCAAGATTGTGTCACTGCATTTCAGACTGGCAACAGAACAAAACACTGTCTCAAAAGAAAACATGAAAGTTTAGTACTAGGACTATTAAATTGAAGAAGTGGTTAATAATCTCCCCATTACAAAAATACATAGCCAGATGATTTGGCAGGCTTGTCTACTAAACTTTGAAGCAACAAATCATCTCAGTTTATACAAATTCTTCCAGGCATTGGAAAAAGAGAGACTACTTCAGCTCATCCTGAGAGAGGTAACATAACCCTGCTACATCCAGAGACGCACATTACCAAAACAAAATCACAGGTCTACTAATGAATGCAGATGCAGAAAATCTAAAGACACTAGCAAATCAGTTTCAGCTGTGCATAAAAAGATACTACTTTACCTCTAAATTGGACTCTGGTAGGTATGCAAGCATAGGATGATGTGTAAAAATCCATACAAACAAATTACCACAGTAGATTAATAGAGGGAAAAATGTGGTCATTTGAATAGATGTAATAAATGCATTTGATAAACTTAACACCCAAGTATAAATAATGTTTTTCAGTTAGATTTTTTTTTTTCTTCATTCTGATTGAGGGGGTATTGTTAGCAAGACCAAGGGGGAATATAATCAGAAACTTAGAGCTTTACTATTTTGGTACGGGGTCAACAGACACTGATGGAGAATCTATTACTAACCATAAGTGAGAGGCAGTGTAACAGTGGTTGAAAGGAAGGACCCTGTAGCCAGCTTTTCCTGGGATTTTTCCTGTTTCTGTCTCTTGCCTCCTCTGTTGACTGAGTCTTCTCCGTAGATGAGAACAATAATACCTTCCATAGGCTGTTGACTTAAGGCTTAATGAATTAATGTACATGAAACACATAGAACACTGTTGATGCACAGTATGCACTGAAGTCAGTTTCATTCATTTTTCTTAAAAATATTTCTTTAGAGACAATACCTTACTCTGTCACCCAGGCTGGAGTATAGAGGCACAATGATAGCTCACTAAGGCCTCAACCTCCTAGGCTCAAGCAATCCTCCCACCTCAGCCTCCTGAGTAGCTAAGACCACAGGTGTGTGCCACCACTGCCGACTAATTATTTTGAGACAGAGTCTCGCTCTGTTGACCAGGCTGGAGTGCAATGTTGCGATCTTGGCTCACTGCAGCCTCTGCCTCCCAGGTTCAAGTGATTCTCTCACCTCTGCCTCCTGAGTAGCTGGGCCTACAGGCACGCACCATCACGCTTGCCTCATTTTTGTATTTTTAGTAGAGACGGGGTTTTACCATGTTGGCCAGGCTGGCTGGTCTCGAACTCCTGACCTCAAGTGATCTGCCTGCCTCGGCCTCCCAAAGTGCTGGGATTACAGGCATGAACACCGCATCTGGCCCTGACTAATTCTTAAAATTTTTTGTAGAGGTAGGATCTCGCTATGTTGTCTAGGCTGGGCTCGAACTCTTGGCTTCAAATTATCCTCTCACTTTGGCTTCCCAGCATTCTGGGTTTACAGGCATGAGGCACTGTGGCTGGCTTCAATAATTTTTTTTATAGCTTTCAAATAACATATGTTATGTTTTAAGGCCATCTCCATCTTAGCCAAAAGGCTAAGTTAATGACTATGTGTAGACTTTGATAAAAGTGTTTTCCTTTTCAGATTACAAATTGACCCTTTTCTGTGTGTGTGTGTCCCCAAGGTGAGTGATTTCACGTGGAGCCATGATGGAACTCAAGCACTTATTTCCTATCGAGATGGGTTTGTCCTGGTTGGTTCTGTCAGTGGACAAAGACACTGGTCATCCGAAATCAACTTGGAAAGTCAAATTACGTGTGGCATATGGACTCCTGATGATCAACAGGTAACACCTCTGAAATGTGGGTATGTGATGTTAAAACCATGGGCACTCGGAGGGAAGAAAGGGGCAGGAGAAGCGGAGCTGGTGCAAAAGCCTCTTTAAGAATCACAATGGAAAAGAACAATAAAACTGTCCAAGTAGGGCCGGGCGCAGTGGCTCACGCCTGTAATCCCAGCACTTTGGGAGGCCGTGGCCGGCGGATCAGGAGGTCAGGAGATTGAGACCATCCTGGCTAATATGGTGAAACCTCGTCTCTACTAAAAATACAAAAAAATTAGCCGGGCATGGTGGCGGGCGCCTGTAGTCCCAGCTACTCGGGAGGCTGGGGCAGGAGAATGGCGTGAACCCGGGAGACAGATGTTGCAGTGAGCCGAGATCGTGCCACTGCACTCCAGCCTGGGCGACTGAGAGAGACTCTGTCTCAAAAAAAAAAAAAAAAAAGAATTAGCCAGAGATTGGGTGGATCACAAGATCAAGAGATGGAGACCATCCTGCCAACATGGTGAAACCCCATCTCTATTAAAGATACAAAAATTAGCTGGGTGTGGTGGTACGTGCCTGTAATCCCAGCTACTCGGGAGGCTGAGGCAAGATAATCACTTGAACCAGGGAGTTGGAGGTTGCAATGAACCAAGATCGCACCACTGCACTCCAGCCTGGCGACAGAGTGAGNGACTCTGTCTAAAAAAAAAAAAAAAAAAAAAACTATTCAAGTAAAAATTAAAACAAAAATTTTAAGTGAACCATAAATTGGAGAAACATTTCCCACCAATATGGTAACATTAATTTAACGTTTTAATTATATAAAATGTGCATACACTTTTATTAATAAAATCTGCATAAATATACAGTTGATATTAGATATCAACTAAGTTGCTACGAAGCTAAAACAATCAGGATAGGAAATGGGATGTGTGGTATATTCCTACATCGTCAGACAACAAAGAAGCCCATGCACATGCTAAAAAGAGCTGGAGGGAAGTGAATCAAAAGATTATAAGCAGTTATTTTATGCTAATGAGCCTCTGGTTCATTTTTTAAAAATCGAATTTCAAAATTTAATATGCCTGTTTGACTTTCATGAGAAAATAACATGTAAAAACAATACAATTCTATATTGATAATTCATTTTGGAGGCCGAGCATGTTGGCTCACGCCTGTAATCCCACCACTTTGGGAGGCCAAGGCGAGTGGATCACCTAAGGTCAGGAGTTCGAGACCAGGCTAACCAATATGGTGAACCCCTTCTCTACTAAAAAAAATTACAAAAATTAGCCAGGCATGGTGGCGGGCACCTGTAGTCCCAACTACTGAGAAGCTGAGACAGGAGAATTGCTTGAACCAGGAGGTAGAGGTTGAAGTGAGCTGCGATTGTGCCACTGCACTCCAGCCTGGACAACAGAACGAGACTCCATCTCAAAAATGAAATAAATGAAATGTAATGAAATGAAATGAAATTCGTTTTTAAAATATAAGGATTGACTAGTTAAAACCTTTGTAAATATAAAATTTGTGTTTTCCATGTACAGCAGAGAACTTATAATGCCAGGATGTTTTGTAGCAGAGATTTAAGTTTATTATTGGTTAAAAGAAACCAAGCAGTGTAATATGGAACCATAACTTTCATATTTGAGCCACTTTTTTAAACTGAATTGCTTTCCTCTAGTCACTATATATTTAATGTTTCCATTTTTCAAGTAAAAAGGCAAATATTTTTTCTCATCTCAAAATTGGTATTATGAGATTTATGAAAAGGTATTTTCAACTCCATGTTTCTTCCTTTGCTTTCCCCCAAAGACTTCCAATTATCCCTAGTATTTGTGTGTATTTATATGAAATGCTTAGATTCATTTATTACAAAGCTGCATTTTTATAGCTTTTTACTACCCCCAGAGTCTCCGAAGTGTGTTGCATTAAGTGACCTTGCCCAAGTGACCTTGCCTAAGGCACCTGATCTCTCCCATGTCGGTTTCTCCTGTGTGACAAGGACTATGTATTATTTCCTGCCTAATCCGCAGGGCTTTTGTAATGATCAAATGAAGGAACAGATGTGAAAGCCTTTAAAAATCCAGGAGTGGAAGTCTTGGCTTCACATTCTCTCCTCGCCTAGAGTGGTGGAACCCATGAGCCATCTGTGAGGTTCATCTCAGGGTCCTCTGATGAGTTGTGCCAGCCAGTGTCCCCAGCAGACTACACACATGTAGGACAGGCAGGGGGTCCACTGGGAATACAGCATTGAGAGAGACGTAGCTCTTGCCTTTGAGGTACAATTGGACCTGTCGAGGAGACAGACCTCTCCTTACACAGAATACTGCTGCTGTGGCTTGGCAACGTGTGGAGGAGGACTTCCCAGGAAGGGCTGGCTATGACTCCCAAGTTGAATCTGGGGTACGTTGTTCCAGGCAGCCTGAGCAGAGTTCCAGAATATTGACACCATGGTGTGCATGTACCACAGGGAATGGTTTCCTGCTGCTCTGGAATGTGAAGGGGGACTCCTGGGGCTGGAGGAGTCGGTAGGACAGTGGCCATGGGAAGCATGGAGACCATGCTGACGTGTCTGGCCTTGACTGCGTAGACCTTGGTGTGAGGAAAGAGCTGATGTGGCAAGCAGCTGGGCCCTTGGCCCCAGCCTCTGTCCTGATGACTGCTTTTACTAACAGGTGGGATTTTCTTCTAGGAAAGTGCCCCCACTGCCTTTAAATAAAAGGGTTGCAGCAGGGTGCTTGTTGTCTCGGCTAGTCAGGAGGCTGAGGTGGGAGGCTCACTTGAGCCCAGGAGTTCTCGAGACCAGCCTAGACAACATAGCGGGACCCCATCTCTTAAAAAAAAAAATAACAATAATAATAATTAAAAAAAGGGTTTGTAGGTCATTGAAGCAATAAGGACCCTGGGAAGAATTTACCACAGAGAAGATGTGTATCAGGCACTCTGTCAGTCCTGTTTGAATTGGGACGTAGAGCAGGAATACTCCTCTTCCCGTCTCTGCCACTCATTCATATCTGTTGCTCGGTTTGATTTTATTAATGAAAAAATAGTACAAAGACAGGTTGTGCGCCAGCCTAATGGCTGTAATGTCAGGAGTTCGATGTGGAAAGCAGCACCTCTGCAGCTCAGGGGGCTCTGAACAGTGGACATGAAGGTAGAGCAGCAGGAAGCCGACTGAGTCTCTTCCTGCTTCCCCGAGAACTTTCTGCCTTTAATGTGAGTTAAAACAGCTTCCAGAAGTAAACCTCTTCCTCACATCTTGAGCTATTTTGGATTCTAGTGGAATTTTAGGCTACTTCCTGTCAACTTTAAAAAATATAAGCAGTACATGGCTGGGCGCGGTGGCTCACTCCTCTAATTCCAGCACTTTGGGAGGCCGAGGCAGGTGGATCACCTGAGGTCAGGAGTTCGAGACCAGCCTGACCAATATGGTGAAACCCCCGTCTCTACTAAAAATACAAAAATTAGCTGGGCGTGGTGGTGTGCGCCTGTATTGTGCACTGTGTTGCCAACTTTCTGTTATGAATGTGTTCAAATGTACAGAAAAGTTGAGAAAATAACCCTTCCTGAAACAAATTACCATATTTGCACTTTTTCCTCACCACTCCCCACTTTTTTGTAGTTCTTGTTTTTGAAAGTAAGTTGTAGACATCCTGGCACATCAGCCTTATATATTTCAACATGTGCTTCCTGAGATAAAGCCTTTCACCTGCACAGGCACCCCTAAGAAATTAGCAATGACATTATCTGGTATCTAGGCTATCTTTGTATTTCCTGAATTGTTACAGGAATGTATTTCATAATCTTTTTTGGTTTTTTGGAACCAGGATGCAGTTTAATTCACGTACAGCAGTTGGTTGTTCTGTCTCTTCAGTCTTTTAGTCTAGAACAGTTTCCTTTTTTTTAAATTGACTTTTTCATGAAGTCAGTGTGGCTACCTTATAGGCTGTCGCCACACTCTAGATTTGTCTGATTGTGGTTACTCATAGTATCATTTTCCTTCCAGCCCTTGTATTTCCTATAAACTGGAAGTTGAGTCTAGATTAGAGTAGGAGTAAACAATTTTGGTAAGAATACTTTAAAGGTAACATATTCTTTACTCTGAACCACACTAAAACTCTCATCCCAGTCTGAGGGTTGCTGAGTTTGATGGAACCTTTGTAAAAACAAAAGTTGCCAGGCACAGTGGCTCACGCCTGTAATCCCAACACTTTGGGAGGCCGAGGAGTGTGGATCATGAGGTCAGGAGATCTAGACCATCCTGGCTAACACGGTGAAACCCCGTCACAACTAAAAATACAAAAAAATTAGCCAGGCGTGGTGGCACGCGCCTGTAGTCCCAGCTACTCCGGAGTCTGAGGCGGAGAATTAGTTGAACCTGGGAGGCATTGCAGTGAGCCGAGATGGCGCCACTGCACTCCAGCCTGGGCAACAAGAGGGAAACTTTGTCTCAAAAAGAAGTTATTTTTCACAGTATGTTGTTAATGTCTGTTCAAAGGATGTGTTTTACTTCAGGGTAAAATTTGTCTTCCATTAAATTGCAAGAAGGGAATGTAATCCTATTTGGAATCTATTTAGTGGGTAAGGACTCTGTATTAGTTTGCTTGGGCTGCCATGACACAATATCACAGACTGGGCAGCTTCAACAACAGAAATGTATTTCTCACAGTTCTGGAGGCTGGAGGTCCAAGATCAAGGTGTTGGCAGGTCTGATTTCTCCTGAGTTCTGTCTCCTTGGCTTACAGACACCTGCCTTCTTATTGTGTTCTCACATGGACTTTTCTCTGTGCACCCACGTTTCCAGTGTCTCTTCCTCTTCCTGTAAGGATACCAGTCCTATTGGATTAGGGTCCCACCCATACTACCCCATTTAACTGTAATTACCTCTTTACAGGCTCCATCTCCAAAAACAGTCACATTGGGGGTTCAATACATTTGTTCAACAAAATTCAGCATATGAGTTTTGGAGCATGCAATTCAATTCCTAATAGACTGATAGAAAATATTTTGGAGAACAGAAAAGTTACAGAAGAAATAGTGATATAAACTCAGCTTTAGAAACTTGGGATATATTTATAAATAGAATGGGTTTTATAGGGCTTGGGAGCAAACCAGAATGACACAAAGAGAAAATGTCAAATAAATGTAAGTATGACTGGGAAAAATATCTGGGTCCTAAGTTGATCCAGAGGAATGCTGCAGCAGTGAAGCTTTTGCAGTTCTGGAAACACCCAGCATCACAGCAGAGTGTGCCAGAGAGAATGTTTCATTGCCTCTGTGTTCTCCTTGGGTTTAGGAGAATACCTTGCCCCTTGATATGTGAAAGTTATTTGAGACGTTGACATTTTGAAATATTCTTCCAGCATGTTTTGGATCTTAGCTAACTGCCAATTCACTTGGAAAGCCTTTCAACCAGAGAATGCGGTGAGAACCTGAGCTGTGTTTCCATGAAAAAGGTAGACTTGCCAATGTGCCACCCAGCATTTCCAGGCTGAGTGTGGTCCTCCTAGGGCGGTGATCAGCTGATGTGACTGAGGCCACTGAGGATAGGTCAAAAGAAGAGCCCCAAACTTCAATTTGAGACTCCAGTTTGAATGTGGAAGAATTTTGTGGTAACTTCTGAATGAAAGTTACCACATACATAAAATGGCATGGGAAGAAAACCCTCTCCTTGTTCCTGCCCTTCCTGGGGGATCTCCAGGAAGCAGCCCCCAGGCATTGCTCTGCTGTGGGAGACAAAGGGTTCTGCCAAGAACTCTTCCCAGACTGTGGCTTTGTCCCTGTGTCATCTCTGACATCCCATCTCCACAGAGCTCCTGCAGTGAGGCACATACATAATTTGGATGCGTGAACCATTTTTTAAATCATCTTAAGACAGTTCCAGGGCGTTAAAGCTTATGGAAGTTAGTGACACCCATTTCCCCCCACAGTCAGGGTAGCTCCCGTCCTGGGTCAAGCAAAGATGTGTATCCTTTGTGTGTCTTCCAGGCATTTGCAGCTTCCCTCCCCAGTCACTGGTTCCTATTTCTTACTTCAGGAGCCACAGAGCATGCTTCTCTCTGGGCTCTTGGCCTCAGATGCGATCTCCTTAGCAGCCTGGTGCTTCCGTCCTCTGCTTGGCTACCTTGGTTGGCATCTTCTAGACCCTGTCAACACATCCAGGCACATCCTTTCTAGCAATGCCTCTCCCAGCTGGATCTCACCTCCTCCTCCCATCCCTGTCATCTCCCTCCCTGGCTCTTACATGGCATGCCTTTCCAACTCGGTCCCCCTTCTGAGGTTCCAACCTCAGGCCTCTTCCCTTTTTCCTATCCTTTGGGTGATTTCTTCCACTGCCACAGCTGCATCAGCTCCCGTCTGTCCACTGCCGGCTCCCCACACCTGTCCCGCACTCGTCGCTCTTGTCCTTCACACTGCGATACCATCACTGTCACCACCACCACCATGCCTGCAGAGCAACTCCGGGTAGATGTAGACATTGCTCAAGTCCACTGTGGTGTGAACTTAGTATCCTCTCCACCCCGCCTCTTCTCCCTCTGGCCCCTCAGCTGCACTCCTCTCTTGCTCATCTTGTATGCCCTAAACTGGGAATTGCTCATCGTTTGTGTCCTAAACTGGGAATCATTTATGCCCTAAACTGGGACTCTTTTTTTTTTTTTCATTTTCTTTTTTTGTTTGTTTTTGAGATGGAGTCTTGCTCTGTTGCCCAGTGGCACGATCTCAGCTCACTGCAACCTCTGCCTCCCAGGTTCAAGTGATTATTGTGCCTCACCCTTCCAAGTAGCTGGGACTACACAGGCATGTGCCACCATGCCTGGCTCATTTTTGTATTTTTAGTAAAGACGAGATTTCACCATGTTGGCTAGGCCGGTCTCGAATTCCTGACCTCAAGTGATCCACCCGCCTCAGCCTCCTAAAGTGCTGGGACTACAGGTGTGAGCCACCATGCCTGGCCTGGACTCTCTTTTCTGTACCTACAACCTTCATTTAGTCACCAGGTCCTGTTGATTCCACTTCTTGTGTTTCTATCTGGGACTATTTATTTGTACTTAAAGTTTATAGATGATTGTGCTCAAACCAGCTTAACTGAAAGTATTTAAGTTTTCACATAATTTGACCAGAATGTGTCACTTGAAGGGAGGTTAATGGTTCTCCTGAAATACAGGTACAGATATACTTCACTTTATATAGTGGATGAAAGAATGTAGGTAAAGTGAGTTTTTGAAAACATGATTATATTTTAACTACCCACCTACAGTATTCTCCCTATTTAAAGAATATTCTATAGAAATTGCCCTTGCTTAGAAGGTAGTTGTTTTTGAAATGAGAATTCTTCACCTAGTACATGTTTTTGCTAGCGATATCCAGGTTTTAGCTTTCTGGGAGTAGAGGTAATATTTCTTTATAAATACTAAAACTTTTTAAAAGGAGAGCGTCTTAAATCTGGTATTTTCTTAGACGCTCTTAAACCATGATTTCAAATAAAGTAGAAAGAGTTCAGGCTGATTAGTATTAAATAGTCACCGTGATAAAGCTTTTAGCTTTTCAGGTCTTGGCACATGCAGTACTAGTAGGTGGCATTTTCTTCTCTAGCCTCAGTGCTGATTGTATTTAGTTTTGTGTTTTTTAAACCTAGAAAGAGGGAAGGTTTATCCTTTTTGTTTTGGGATGCAAAAGGTAGGTCCCAAATCCCTTCTCATCTGCTAAGGAGGTTTTGCACCCTGTGTGATCTGTTGTGTGCTAGTGTGATCATGTCCCTGAGGCCACTGTGTCTTCACGGCAGCTAAGCACTGTCAGGTCATTTGGGGAGAGAAGCAGTAACAGTCACTGAATGCCTGTGCACTTCTGGGACATCTGTGAGATGAAAGCTTTTTCATGTACATGTTTTGCAAGAAATATGACCTTTATTTGCTATTTGGAGTGGAGTGGAATCAGGACTTGAGTAGTTAGTGTAATAGGATTATTTAAAATAATATTTTAGTACAGAATTTTTAATTCATTTAGTTCAAATGGCTTAAAAATAAATTTTAGGTCAGGCCTAAAATCATGCTGTAATCTTAGCACTTTGGGAGGCCAGAGCAGGAGAATTGCTTGAGGCCAAGCGTTCAAGACCAACCAGGGTAATGTAGCAAGACCCCATCTCTACAAAAAATTAAAAACTAACCAGGTGTAGTGGCACATTCCAGTAGTCCTAGCTACTCAGGAGGCTGAGGCAGGAGGATTGCTTGAGCCTGGGAGGTCGAGGCTGCAGTGAGCTATGATTGCTCACTGCACTCCAGCCTGGGGAACAGAGCGAGACCCTATCTCAAATAAAATAAAATAAAAATAATATTTAAAAATAATTAGTATGCAGATATCTTTCCAGATATATTAAGGGATGAAAAATGAACTGTTATAGATACTCATATGCAGGTAAATGTTAAAACATTGGTCAATTGAAAAGAATAATTCATTCACTTTTAAAAGATAAAGTCATGACTGAAGTACCAATTTAGAACTCAAGGAGATTCCCTAACTCCCCCAAAGTATCCAAGTAATAAATGATTCTGGCAAGGCACATTGGCATGTGCCTGTAGTTCCAGCTACTCAGGAGGCTAAGGTGGGAGGATCCCTTGAGCCCAGGAGTTCTGAGCTGTGGTTTGCTATGTCATTTAGGTGTCTACAATACAGTTTACTTCCTGGGTGCAGGGGACCACCAGATTGTCTAATGAGGGGTGAGCCGGCTCAAGTCAGAAACTCCCATTAAAGCAGGTTAAAACTCCCGTGCTGATCAGGAATGGGATTGCACCTGTGAATAGCCACTGCACTTCAGCCTGGGCAACATAGTGAAACCCCATCTGTAAAAATCAAAAAATAAGTGATTCTGTAGGGATTTTTAAGTATATAATTTTTTAATTTGACTATGAAAAATTTCAGTAGCATATGAAAAATAAGGAATCCGCATATTTTACATTTGCTTTTTTATCCCTTTCTTTTTCTTCTTCTTTGCTGTATTTAAAGCAAATCCCAGATAGCATATCATTTCACCAGTACATACTTTAGTGTAAATCTCCTCAAAACGTGGCATCCTTCCATAACCACAGTGCCATTATCACACCTCATCTGTTCCTTTCTTGGAGGGAGGTTCTTGTTGGATTGAAGCACATAGTTTAAGTCTGGCTCTGCTCATGGCTCTGGAGGAGCACATCTGCAGCACCACGGAGGCACACGTCCCTGCTGAGGGCTTCCTTTGTGTTGCATAGTCAGAAAGGAAAAGATAGAACTTTAAAACAGTAGTATAACCCTTTGCTTTCTCAGCTAAAAACACCACAGTTTGTTTGTTTGTTTGTTTGTTTGTTTGTTTGTTTGAAACAGACTTTCGCTTTTGTTGCCCAGGCTGGAATACAATGGTGTGATCTCAGCTCACTGCAACCTCTGTCTCCTGGGTTCAAGTGATTCTCCCACCTCAGCCTCCTGAGTAGCTGGGATTACAGGCGCGCACCACCATACCCAGCTCATGTTTGTATTTTGAGTGGAGACAGGGTTTCACCATGTTGGCCAGGCTGGTCTTGAACTCCTGACTTCAGGTGATCTGCCCGCCTCGGCCTCCCAAAATTGCGCCCAGCCCACAGTTTTATAATGAAAAGTAATTTACAGGCTGGGCATAGTGGCTCATGCCTGTAATCCCAGCACTTTGGGAGGCCGAGGCGGGGGAATCACGACGTCAGGAGATTGAGACCATCCTGGCTAACATGGTGAAAACCTGTCTCTACTAAAACTACAAAAAATTAGCCAGGCATGGTGGCGGGCGCTTGTAGTCCCAGCTACTCAGGAGGCTGAGGCAAGAGAATAGCTTGATCCCAGGAAGCGGAAGTTGCAGTGAGCCGAGATCGCGCCACTGCATTCCAGCCTGGGTGACAGAGCAAGATTCTGTCTCAAAAAAAAAAGTAATTTACCGATATTTGATGTATGAGTATCAACTAACACATAGAAGAGGTCTATTCTTTGATAGAAAAAAAATCGAACTTCACAAAAGCAAAACGTCACAATTTATTATTTGCAAGGAGTTTTCTATTTGCCCTAAAAAAACATTTTCCTCTGTTGTCCCTTTAAGGCTGGCTGTAAGCACAATT
This sequence comes from Theropithecus gelada, assembly GCF_003255815.1. Lineage (NCBI taxonomy): Eukaryota > Metazoa > Chordata > Mammalia > Primates > Cercopithecidae > Theropithecus > Theropithecus gelada. The sequence goes on along the minus strand of NC_037671.1, from coordinate 107,640,109 downwards.
CAGCCTCAACAACTGCCCCTCCCAGAGCAGCTCTCACTCCCACACAGGGCAGCTCTCACTCCCACACAGGGCAGCTCTCACTCCCACACAGAACACAGAGCAGCTCTCACTCCCACACAGAGCAGCTCTCACTCCCACACAGAACACAGAGCACCTCTCACTCCCACACAGAGCAGCTCTCACTCCCACACAGAACACAGAGCACCTCTCACTCCCACACAGAGCAGCTCTCACTCCCACACAGGGCCCAGAGCAGCTCTCACTCCCACACAGAGCAGCTCTCACTCCCTCACAGAGCAGCTCTCACTCCCTCAGAGGGCAGCTCTCACTCCCACACAGAGCACAGAGCAACTCTCACTCCCACACAGGGCACAGAGCAGCTCTCGCTCCCTCACAGAGCAGCTCTCTCTTCCTCCCTAAGTAGTTCTCACCTCCTCCCAGAGCAACTCTCTCCCTCCACCCACCTGGAGCAGCTCTCACTTCCTCAAAGAGCAGCTCTCACCTCCGTCCAGGAGCCTGCTGGTTTTGAATCCTGATGCACCTGGTCTTTTAAGATCGTGATTGTAGGCACTGCGTAGATTTTATCCCTGCAAAGACTTAAAAAGTCATTTTGAGTAGAGACAGGGTTTCACCATGTTGACCAGGCTGGTCTTGAACTCCTGACTTTAGGTGATCAGCCCGCCTCGGCCTCCCAAAACTGCACCCGGCCCAGTTTTATAATGAAATGTAATTTACAGGCTAGGCACAGTGGCTCATGCCTGTAATCCCAGCACAGAGCAGCTCTCACTCCCTCACAGAGCAGCTCTCTCTTCCTCCCTAAGCAGTTCTCACCTCCTCCCAGAGGAACTCTCTCCCTCCACCCACCCAGAGCAGCTCTCACTTCCTCTAAGAGCAGCTCTCACCTTCCAGGAGCCTGCTGGTTTTGAATCCTGATGCTCAATACAAGAAAAGAACATGGTAATCGGTCACACAAGCTCTTGTAGTGAGTGTTTCTTTTTTAAAAAATAAATCTGTCCTGGTGTGGTGGCTCACCCTTCTAATTCCAGCACTTTGGGAGACCGAGGTGGGAGGATCACTGGAGCCCAGGATTGCAAGACCAGCAACATGGCAAAACCCTGTCTCTACAAAAAATGCAAAAATTTTCGGGGTGTGGGGTCATACATGTAGTCTTAGCTACTGGGGAGGCTGAGGGGGGAGGATTGCTTAAGCCCAGGAGGCTGAGGCTACAGTGAGCCATGGTTGTGTCACTGCACTCCAGCCTGGATGACAGAGTGAGACCCTGTCTCAAAAAAAAAAAAAAAACAAACCCACAAACCGACTAAAGTAAAACCCCACTGGTCAGCTCCTACACTGAAAACCCTTGCCAGTGACTGGTGAGTACGTTGTAAGTAGGTTAAAGGGCTGGTAGAGTGGAACTGCTGCTGGTAGCTCTTGGGGACTCAACTTTGCAATGAGATTTAGTCTAAGCCAACACAAAGAGTGATCCTTTTTCTTCCCTCCCATCAGATCTGCCCATGACTTTTTAGTAGTGTGAATACTACACAAGGGAAACCCATCTTTATTTTAAACCCTGAACTAAACATATATAGGAATGGTTCTTGTCAAAATCAGCAAGGAGCACAGGAATCACAGTTAGGAGGATGAATTGCTCAGGAAAGAAGTTGGGAGACAGCCTCCCACCCTTCAGGGCTATCTTTATCCAACGATTGATACTGGTTTATTTTTAGTTATTTCTTTTTCCATGTATTTGAGAAATTCTGTCGTACTTTGTGGAATAAAATACATTTCTTTAGGAGAAACAGGTGCAGCTACTATGTTTGTAGTTTTTCGTTTTGTCAGTGTTTTGGTTGACTGACACGACAGTTAAGATGTCTAGAAATTAAGTCACCCTTTGTTATCTCTGGACTCAGGTGATGAATCACCAGATAGAGCACTCAGTATTAATGAATTATAAAATATGCTAAATAAAAATGTTTCTTGAGATTTACATTGAGTAAGCCAGGTGCAGTGGCTCATGCCTGTAATCTCAGCACTTTGGGAGGCTGAGGCGGTAGATCACCTTAGGTCAGGAGTTCGAGACCATCCCGGCCAACATGGGGAAACCCCATATCTACTAAAATACAAAATTAGCTGGGCATGATGGTGCACGGCTGTAATCCCAGCTAGTCAGGAGGCCGAGGTAGGAGAATTGCTTGAACCCAAAGGCAGAGGTTACAGTGAGCCAAGATCGCACCACTGCACTCCAGCCCAGGTGACAAGAGTGAAACTCCATCTAAAAAAAAAATTACGTTAGAAATAAAAGATGAGAGGAATGTATTCATATACACTGGCTCTTGTTACGTATACCTTCTTAAAGTCAGTTTCTTGTTAATGCAATGTTAGATTTTCTTCATATATCTTCTTCAGTACCACAGCATGATGATGGCCTTGGTTTTGACACAGGGACCTTGCCTGAATGCCACCATTTAGCCAGGTGGTGAACTACAAAATTGATCTTCCTAGGGTTCCACATGGCATTGCTGCTCTACAGCCCCTGCCCTTGACATTGAATATGTCCTTGTATGTGTCAGGAGGGGTGAGATGTGCTGTTTCACGTGTGTTCACCACCAGGACAAAGGCTCGCTCCTTCTGGTCAGGACTCTCTGGGCCCTCTTCTCAGCTGGACCTCAACCTTGGCCTCTAAAAACTGCACACTCCCAGCATAAATGGTTTCATCCACACCGTCTTTTTCCTTCCCACACACACATCCTGGAGCGACCACTGGCACAGTTTCTTTTTTTTTTTTTTTCCTTTTTTCTTTTCTTGTTTTTTGTTTTGGAGACAGAGTCTCACCTGTCGCCCAGGCTGGAGTGCAGTGGCGCAATCTCGGCTCACTACAAGCTCCGCCTCCCGGATTCACGTCATTCTCCTGCCTCAGCCTCCCGAGTAACTGGGACTACAGGTGCCCGACACCACACCCGGCTAATTTTTTTGTTATATTTTTTAGTAGAGACAGGGTTTCACCGTGTTGGTCTGGCTGGAACACTGGCACAGTTTCTAACAACTCAAGACTGCGTCCTGAGGATGACTGCTCCAGCTTTCTTACATTCCTGCCTGGGAGAGAGGCTGCCAAGAGAATCAACTGTTTGATAGGGCCCATCTCCCAGGCTTTGTGAGAGAGTAGGGGCCTAATTTTGATTAGCTCCAGTTAGTAAAGCCAGAGAGCCTAATCACATTGACATCCTCCTTCCAGCTTTTCGATTATTTCTCCTTCCCTGGCTATAGCCTATGCCTCCCTCCTCCTCCCTCATTCTCCCTGCTGCAGCATTTATTATGGATTAAATATTTGTCCTTCCTGCATTAACTCAAGTCCCGTTTGGCTTGTCATTGGCACCGGTCACAAGTGCTGTTGGGTCTGCTCGCACCACTGTTCCCCAGCTGCCACTGGTAGCACAGACCAGCAAGTCCTTTCCTCTCTGCTCGTTTGTTGAGAAGTTTATCAGTAACCATAGGAAAAAATTACTGTTTTCATCATGTTTAGAAGTATATTTCAATGTGTTTTGAAGAGTTGTAAAATTTTGAAATGGGAAGGGATTTGAAGCTGACACTTGGGAGGCAGAATGAAGAACCTTACTAAGGCGCTAGGACTCAAAGTAGGATGAGCCCCACTAGCTGACCCCCAAGCCTGATTCTTTGCAAAGGAAAGGATGTTTCCCCAACAGGCTCGGACTACACACCAACAGGCCAAGCAGATTCCAACGTCTCTTGGGGTCTTCTGATCAAAGTACACATGCACCTTCCCAGGCCTCTTGGTGAGTGGCTACCCTGGGCAGTTATGCCTTACTTCACAGAGCTGATATAGGGCTATATTCCTGAAGCATGCCTTTCTTCCTCATTCAATGTATATTTAGATGTATTTTTAATAGTATATTCACGTGGTATAAAATACTAAATGTTCCATAGGACATATGATGAAAGGATCCCTCCTTCTATCCCCAAGCTGACCAGAGGTAATGTGTTTTCAGTTACTTGTGTACCCTGCTGGAGATATTCCAGTTAAATGCTTGTTTTTTTTTTTTTGTTGTTTGTTTGTTTTTGAGATGGAGTTTTGCTCTTGTCCCCCAGGCTCCTGGAGTGCAATGACGCGATCTCTGCTCACTGCAACCTCCACCTCCTGGGTTCAAGCAATTCTCCTGCCTCAGCCTCCCAGCCAAGTAGCTGTGGTTACAGGCGTCCACCACCATACCCGGCTAATTTTTTTTTTTTTTTTTTTTTGAGACGGAGTTTCGCTCTGTCACCAGGCTGGAGTACAGTGGCACAATCTTGGCTCACTGCAATCTCTGCCTCCTGGGTTCAAGCGATTCTCCTGCCTCTGCCTCCGGAGTAGCTGGGACTATAGGCGCGTGCCACCATGCCCAGCTAATTTTTGTATTTTTAGTAGAGACGGGCTTTCACCATGTTGGTCAGGATGGTCTCGATCTCCTGACCTCATGATCCACCTGCCTTGGCCTCCCAAACTGCTGGGATTACAGACGTGAGCCACCGTGCCCAGCCAATTTTTTTATTTTTAGTAGAGACGGTGTTTCACCATGTTGGCCAGGCTGGTTTTGAACTCCTGACCTCAAATGATCTGCCCGTCTTGGCCTCCCAAAGTGCTGGGATTACAGTCATGAGCTACCATGCCTGGCCATAAATGCATTTTTGTATTGGTCCTGTAGTCAGACTATTCTCTACTCCGACAAATTGATATATGGGTGTGTCTTAGAAGGATGAATAAACTTAAAAATGGAGCCTGAAAGATTTGGAGAAGAATGTTCTGGTAATGGGAATCATTTAACATTAAATTTGAGGCCTGAGGCAGAATACCTCCTTCTTTGAAAATCTTTAGACATGGGAGAGTCTCTTATCTTAATGGGTTAGTTTACAAGTGGTCTTTTCTTCAGTGAAGAGATGAGATGACTTCCAAATTATTGTTAGCCTGAAGATTCAGATTTAGGAATGATTGTAATAATCAACTTTGAAATTACATTTCATCTTTAAAAAAAAAAAAAAAACAGGAAATAGTCTGTTAATCGAGCAGTTCTGTCATTTACAACTGTCTGATTTCAGTGACTGTTTATTTAGTTGCAAAATATTCAAGTCTGGCCTTGAAGCACATCTGAAGGCCAGTATTCTGAAACCCAACAGGGAGGTCTTAAAAATTTTTTTGGCCGGGCACGGTGGCTCACACCTGTAATCCCAGCACTTTGAGGGGCTGAGGCGGGCGGATCACGAGGTCAGGAGATCGAGACCATCCTGGCTAACATGGTGAAACCCCGTCTCTACTAAAAAATACAAAAAATTAGCTGGGCGTGGTGGCGGGCGCCTGTAGTCCCAGCTACTCAGGAGGCTGAGGCAGGAGAATGGCATGAACCCGGGAGGTGGAGATTGCAGTGAGCCGAGATTGCGCCACTGCACTCCAGCCTGGGCGACAGAGCGAGACTCCATCTCGAAAATAAAAAAAAAAAAAAATTTTTTTTTTTTTTTTTACTTTAGCCACATCTCAGAACAAAAAGAGTTCCTTCCAAGGAAAAGGAGGGGCATCATGGCTGTTTTTTCATTTCTCTGTCTGCAGCTACACGTTCATGCCACCAGAGGTGCTAAGGTCACTAGGAGGGATTTGTAATCAGTTTTTTAGTGTATTCCCCCAGCCTTCAATCATAAAAGCAAGTAAGTGGGAAAAAGTCACCTCCTTCAGGAACTAGTTCCAATACTACAAATTAAACTCTGTTACAGAGTGAACATTTTTGAAAGCATGTGTTATTGAAGTTGACATTTCCTAACATGGTTTTATTCAACAATTTAGATGTGTAGGGTCCAAAGATAAAGGTACTGATGAGATACCACGGCTTCCAAAATAGAAGTCTTTTCAATGATTTTATATCCTCTCTTCTCCCCCTTTGGTTGTGGCTTGGTTTATTTTAAACTACTGATAATAATTGTGTTTATTTTTAAATAATTGCATCTAAAATAGTTTAGAATGGAGTACATTGAAATAAAGAGATTATATATGGATATCATAATTGCATTGCTGTGGGGGTGGGGGTGTGTGTGTGTGTGTGTGTGTGTGTGTGTGTGTGTGTCAGAGTCTTGCTTAGTCACCCAGGCTGGAGTGCATTGGCACAATTGTGGCTCACTGCAGCCTTGAACTCCTGGGCTCTCGTGATCCTCCCGCCTCAGCCTCCCCAGGAGCTAGGACTACAGGTGCTCACCACCATGCCCTGATACATTTTTTTGTTTTTTTGTAGAGGACAAGGTCTCACCTTGTTGACCAGGCTGGTTTCAAACTCCTGGCTTCAAGTGATCCTCCCATCTCAGCTTCGCAAACTGCTGAGATTATAGGTGTGAGCCACGGTGCCTGGCCATGTTGCTATTAGAAACTGCCCTGCAGTGAGTATATTCAAGGCTGCAAAGTAAACCGAACCCAGCGAGGCAGCCATTGAACTGGTATGACTTGACCTGTATGTCTCTACTGCTTATTTTGTCCTGGTATATGCATTACAGAGGGAACATTGGCCCTGCCCGTACCTGAAGCCTACAGTTCATCACAGGAAACAGCAGGAAAATATGGGACAGAAACATACATGATTCATCCTTGAAAGTGGTTTTTGGGGATAGTTTTATGGGAGGATTTGGGAATTGGTTTATAAAGAAGAAAGGAAGGAGATTGCTCCTTCATTTTTGTAGGAAAACTTGGGCAAATATTTGGGCAAAATGTATTTATATTCATTGAGTCACTGAGTGAATGAGAACCTGGGAGTGCAGACCTGCCCTTGAGATACTTGTGGTTTACTGGCAGACAGGCACACAAAACCAGAACCAAGTTCAGAATGCTGTGGGGGCCATCGTTAGAGCAAGATTAATTCTGTGTGGTGGGGCCCAGAAGCCTTTAAACATGATGTCTGAGCACTGCTGTGAACCAGCTGGTGTACTAGACATTAGAGATAAAGCACAAGCCTCAGTCCTTGCTTGACGCGGTCTGGTTGTGTGTGTGTTGCTCAGGAAAGGATGCAATCATGCGTTTGATCTTAAGACATGTTGACACTGAGGACCTTTGGCACATCTTTGGGAGATGGCAGGAATGCAGTTACATGTGAGAGTCTGGGGCTCAGGACAAAGGCCTGTGCAGGGAGTCAGCTATGAATGGGATCCTTGAGGCTATGGGTGTGATTGTGGTTTCCTAGAGAGAAAAGGACCTAGAGCCGAGCCTGGGGAGCACTAGCACAGAGAATTCTAGAAACAGGAGCACCAGCCCACTCAGAACACATTCATTGCTTGACCAACATTAAGGAGCAGAAGCAGCAGAGATTGATGCACTTGCCGTATGTGTATTCATTATTATTAGGCTGTCAATCTTGTTCTTCTGAAGTCCTTTGCTCACATAAGCTTTATCTCATTAAAAGTGATTAGGCGTGAAAAGAAGGTGTATTGGAAGAGATTTTTAAAAATCTGATTTCATATTATATCACTGTTCTTCAGTTATCTGTGACATACTTGTTCCAAAACAGAGTAATTTCTTCCGTCATTGCTTGATGACTAAACTGTCAGTGCTGCTTTTCTCATTTTTTCCAATCTTAATAGTGTTTCTGTCTTCCTGTGGGAGCTGTAGTTGGAATTAATTAATGGTAGTGGATTTGGGGCCTGCCCTTTTTGTTCTGTTTTGCTTTAGTGTGATACTAAACTCTGATAACTTAATCAGACCTTTATTCAGGAATTACATGTATGTACTCTCATCTGTCCTTCTCTAAAATGGAAAAACGAGTATTAATTCAAAAGACATTTAATGCAGAGGCATTTCCTCCCTTTTTCAAATACTTCTTGTGTTGTACACCATGACAGGGCCTAGGGAGGTACTGTTGAGCAAAGCTGATGTGGTTCAGGTCTCTGCTTGGGCCGCTATAACAAAATACCACAGACCAAGGGGCTTAAACAACAGACATTGATTTCTCACAATTCTGGAGTCTGGCAAGCCTAAGATCAAAGTGCCAGCCAATTTGGTTCCTGGTGGAGGCTGACTCCTGGCTTGCCTTCTCCCTGGGTCCTCACATAGCCTTTCCTCAGTGCTTGGGGGTAGCAAGAGCGCTTGCAAGCTCGGGTCTCTCATACTCTTCTTATGTGGGCACTAATCCCGTCGTGGGTGCCCTACCCTCTGGACCTTATCTAAACCGGATCATCCCCCAGAGACCTCACCTCCAGATACCATCAACATAGATTGGGGAGGCAGGCTGCTCATAAACATTCAGTCCATAACAGTCCATCGCCTCAAAAGCTTATAGTGTAACTAGGGGTCAGAAATCACACAATCCCACATAAAGGGATGAGAATAGTGATAAATGTGGCGGTGGGTACAGCTCAGTTAAAGTTTTAAGAAATCATATTTCATATTTATTGTCATTGAAAACGGCTCACCAAGCACATTAAACATCTGCCTCTTTCAGGACTTCAGCAGGCCTGTGGCCCATGCTCCAGTGTCTTGATCCCTACACCTGCGTCACGTGAAGGCTTTGTAGACATGCCGTCAGATACTAATTTTTTTTCTTGACAGCTAAAATTGCACCTTTTTCTACAATGAATTCCATGGTGTTCCTAGTAGTTATGTCTTTCCAGTAATGAATTAATCGCTGCATCTGGAGGCAAATTGTTTTAGCCTTTTTTAGTGTTCATTCATTAAAATATAGATCATATTTAAAGGAATATTTGATGAACAATTTATTCTAAAATAGCTCTGTGAATTCTGTGAACTTTCTGCAGGCAGTCTCTCAGTTATCAGTATTTATATCCTAAAATTGCCTTTTGCTTGTCACAAACTTTAATACATTCATTTAGCAATAAATATTTATTGAGTGCCTGCATTGTACACAAAGCTCTGTTAGGTGCCAGGGATATAGCTATGGACTGTCTCTGCCCCCAAGGAGCTTCACATTAAAATCTCAAGCAAAAAGAAGCAAAAAATTGAAAAAGCCTTAACCAGGTCTCCCTTTGGGTAAATTCTAGCCTTTCTAGTCAGACGGCCTTGGCTTGATCACTTAATGCCTTTGTCAGCCTACTTGGCCTCTCTGAAGTTGTTTGTGTGTTTGTAAAGTGGAGATAACTTGCATGATTGTTACAATGAGATGCTGATGGATAGACAGATCTCATTAGACACAAAAGATGTAAAGTTTTTAATGACAACCAATGCAGAAACTGCAGACATCATCACACAGGACAGAAGATAATGCAATGTGATGCACCTCGGTGGAGGTCCTGCTGCCCAGGCCCCAGGATTCCTCTCAGGATGTCCCACTGGTGGCACCACCAGTGTTATTGATTGGTTGGTGGTGGCAGGGGGATGTTCAGCAGCTGTGAGGTGCCCCTTTGCCACTGTCATGGAGGGGAGCATCCGGCCTTCCTCTACCCAGATCGTTCTTTAGCTCTGGCCATGTACCTGTCTGTACTACCCAGCATGCTCCTGAGTGTGTGCTCTGAGATGGGTGAAGCCAGGGAAGGTGTCTGAGGAGCAGCCCTCAGCACACTGTGGTAGCAAAAGCCCACCTGGGCCACCCCAGCAAAACTAGTATCTAACTCATGGTTTTGACAGTTAATGAGGCAGAGCTTTCAGCATAGTGTTTAGTGCAAAGTACTTAATATTTTAATACCATTACTACATCCTTAAATTAATTATAAATTAATACGTTAATGCCATTATTATTCTCAGTGAAGTAAAACATTCAACATTGGAAATAAAACATTGTTTCAGGAGGATCTTCTTTTCCAGATATGGTTAGATAACATGCTTACATAACCCAATGTATTTTCTCTTGGGTCAAACATAAACCTAAACTTTTTCTTCTAAATTTGAGAAAATCATAACAACAAATCTCTGCTGCTGCTTCATTTTCCAGAAAAGAAAATGAATATTTTCCTAACTCCTCTCCTCCAATAAAAAATACAAAGCAAAACCCCTACAAATATTATAACAGTGATTTTGCTGGTATTACTTGAAAACGTCCATGCAATATAATATACTCATTCTGCTGTTAGTCACGTTTCAGTATTAGAAGACTAAAATTCTTGCAGGAATAGCCAGCAGAGGTTCTACTTAACATTTTGTGTCACTGTGCTGTTGTTACTTAACTAGCAATTTTTAGTTCTAAATATATATTATCTTCCTAAAACAAATTGAGGCAACAAGGTGTGCCAGAAACTGACCCTTGCTGCCACTTGGTCAGAGGTCCCCGTCTTGGATTGCAGGTGCTGTTTGGCACAGCTGATGGGCAGGTGATTGTCATGGATTGCCACGGCAGGATGCTGGCCCACGTCCTCCTGCACGAGTCAGACGGCGTCCTCGGCATGTCCTGGAACTACCCAATCTTCCTGGTGGAGGACAGCAGCGAGAGCGACACGGACTCAGATGACTACGCCCCTCCCCAAGGTACTCATTGGCCCTACTTTCCTTGTCACTGACCAGAAGGACAAGGAAGGGCGCTGGAGGGGAGTAGACTGATGTAGAGGAGGGACGGTGAAGGACCACAACACATGTGGCACCCGGGCTTCCTGGGAAGAGTTCTCAAGCTGAAATGCAAGATAGGGCTGGCCTCATCTAGATGTGACTGTCTCCCTGCTGTTGTCCCTTTTCTCAGAATCACTGGTCGAACTGATTACACTTAATTCGCTTAGCTTTTCCTAGATATAAAGTGAGACACATGGCTCTTCCTGTGTCCCTGAGATATGGTGGGGCTTAGCTGCTTAGTGACAATAAAGAAAGCTAAAGATGAAAAATTCTGTGCTATTATTATAACTTAATATGTGATATATCCAAATCCCCAATGTTATTAAAGCCTGTGGCTTTAGGTTCATGAGAAAAGGATTTGTTCTGCCATAATGAAGGCCAGCACCTTGGGCAGATAACTCCACATTTCTGTCTATCCTCTTTATTTCAGGCAGAAGCTTTCCTCCTCCTCAGGTCAAAAAGACCTGCTGCCTCTGTGTATACACCACTTGGTGTTGAATACTCTTGGTGGGGATAACTTCAAATTCTAGCCACCTTAACCTCTAGCAGGTCTCCAGAATCAGTGTACAGCACTGGCCTACTCTGTTGGCTCTTCACCAGCATCCCATCCTCTGTATCCATCTCTTCTAAAAAAAATTGACATACAATAATTGTACATATTCATGAGGTACATTGTGACAGTTTGATACACATAATGTATAGTGATCAGATCATTTTAATTAACATATTCATCATCTCAAACATTTATCATTTCTTTGTGATGGGAACATTCAATATCCTCGTTCTAGGTATTTGAAACTATATAATATGATAATATGTTATTGTTAACTATAGTCATCCTACAGTGGTATAGAACACTAGGATTTAGCCTTCCTACCTAGCTGTAACCACCTCGTTTTGGGGAGTGGGACCGGCTTCTTGATTAGAAGTGGTCACACTGCCACAGGCTTCTATCCTTAGCCTGGCAGAGCTGTGCTTACACTGCTGTGTGCCCTTCATAGTCAAAGGGTACAGTGGGTGGTTTCTAACCTTTCCTGCCACTGTGGGGTATGTCATCCTGTGAAGGGCTGTTCTGGGGGAAATTATAGAAATTTTCTCCCCCGTCAGTGTCTGCCTCCATTGGAACCTGCAGTATTCTCATGTTGTCTTCTCTTTCCTGCCACAGCACGTTATGCCCCCCAGCAGCAGACACGTGTGTGTACACACACACTCATTCATTCATTCATTTTAGGAGAAGGCATTCACATGTGAAAAACAGTTGTGATTAATGGTAGTGTTTTAGGACCAGTGGCTTGGGGGCTGTTTATGGGTGTTCCTAGCACTCATAAAGCAGTTTAGGAGTTAACCATCCCCTTTCCTAATAGGATATCAGCCTTGAGAGAAGTGTTTGTCATATTTCTACAGCCTTATAATAGTAAAGTCAGTGTCTTCATCACATGGACTCAGGATACTCTTAGAACTCCTCTTTAGTGGGTCAAATCCAGATTTACTTACCTCCGTTTTATTATTGAAAAAAAAAAAAAAAAAAAAACAAGGGGCCAGGCACAGTGGCTCACACCTGTAATCCCAGCACTTTGGGAGGCCAAGGCGGGTGGATCATGAGGTCAGGAGATCAAGACCATCCTGGCTAACACACTGAAACCCCGTCTCTACTAAAAATACAATACAAAACAAAACAAAACAAAAATTAGCCAGGTGTGGTGGTAGGCGCCTGTAATCCCAGCTACTCAGGAGGCTGAGGCAGGAGAATGGCATGAACCCAGGAAGTAGACCCTGCAGTGAGAGCCAAGATCGCACCACTGCACTCCAGCCTGGGCAACAGAGTGAGACTCCGTCTCAAAAAAAAAAAAAAGAAAAAAAACACAAGATCCAGAGACCAAGTTTATAAAGCAAGTCCAGAGTAAGTCCAAGAACAGAATTCAGTCCCTGGTTGCTCCTCCAGGCAGTTGCCCTTCTCAGAAGCTCAGAAGCAGAGGGGCAGTTTAGAGGATGACAGGTGACAGGTGTTCGCCTTTCACATGCAGCAAGCTGCTTCTTAGTGGCCTAGGGAATTTGAGGGCAGAGGTCGGTATAGTGCAGTGTCATGATGTAAAGCAAAGCAATAGCTGGGCTTCCTCTGCAGACAGATGGCAAGCCGGCCCGCCTCGATGGCTGCTAAGATGAGCCCAGTGTGGGGTAAAGCCTACAGGAGCCTTCTGAAAACCTTGATCTATCTAGGCATCTAGGAAGGGCTTACTTTTGCTTTTTCAAACACCCTGTGAAAGACCAAGTCCATGGTCCATCATGGCCCCTTCTGTAATGTCTGCGTGAGGCTCCAGCGCAGGGTTTTCCTTAACGCCGGCTGTGCTCCGCAGGTGCAGCAAGCCTCTATGAGCCACATTTAGCCCAGCCTTCTCTCCAAATATGGGCGAGCCACTGTGGCTGCTTATTTTCTGTAATATTCAACGGAAGAGGAGTTAGTCTTGAAAAGCAACTTTTTTCTCTTTTAGACCATAATTAAGAAAATGTTTTTATCCCTCCTCCTACCATCCCTGGACATTGTACGACATTAAAATAATTTATGTCTATATAATATCATTAGAACCATGTAACACATTAACATCAAGGTAATAAACTTTCACACATATTCTCACCACTCACCAATTGCCCCTAGGGCTGTGTCTCTAGTGTCCTGCTTCTTACTCAAGAATTCTCTGTTAGTGCCCACTGATGGCCCTTGTGTAGTTCCTGAATGATGTTGAATGCTTCATTTAGGTAGCATCCCAATCCAGAGCAGGATCTGCATTGTCAGGCAATTTGTAAGGCACCATGCAAGATTGCAGCTTTGGGAACCTGGATTTGGGTGGTGTGCTTCCCTCCTTTTCACCTGGCACTTGTGTTCCTGCAGATGGTCCAGCAGCGTATCCCATCCCAGTGCAGAACATCAAGCCTCTGCTCACCGTCAGCTTCACCTCGGGAGACATCAGCTTAATGAACAACTACGATGACTTGTCTCCCACGGTCATCCGCTCAGGGCTGAAAGGTACAGAATGCTGCACACACCCCAAGCCTGCAGACCAGGCCTGCGTGTGTTTGCTTCAAGGCCGGTCTTGTACACCCTGTGCTTACTGATTCCTGTCCTCTGTGGTGACCCCTTCTGGGCTTCGTGGAGTCTGTTAACTAAAGCCGCTCCCTCTTCGCTCCTTTGCTTATGTGACAAGTCCATACCTAGTCTTATCTCAAAGGGAGATTCCTGACATTCAGTCTTCGTCTTAACCTGCTCTTTTCCTCACTATGACAAGAATGATCCTCTCTCAGGTGTACAAGTGTGTTTGTATCTGACTTAAGCGTGTCTGCACAATAAACGGACTGCAGCACCTGCCATCCCTGAGGGAGCAGATGGTTAAAGAACCTGGCAGGCTTATTAAGGAGCTGATCATTGTGCGATAAAGTTACCTTGAAAGACTTGTGGAGGTTCTGCAATTACTAGACTGAGACATTGATGTGAAGGGCAGCAGTCAAGTGCTGATACCTTCCTGATAGATATTATGAGTGTTGTTATCTCAAAAGAAAATCAGTGGGCATAGGCATTTGGAGTGTTGTAAATTTTGCAATTCGAGGCTACTGCTGATGTTGTTGACTCCATTGATGTGAGTTCTATGGAAAAACAATCTGTCTCTTCAGGGTTGAATGGTACAATGTAAAAAGGTTTTAAAATTCAATACCTGGCTGCCTCTGACCCTTGATGTTTAAGGGACCTCCTGTAATCTGAATGAGGATATAGGAGACAAGGCAGGAACTTTGGTATAACTCGCTACTGTCATTCAAAACTGGCCATCAGTCTAGGGAGTCATTACCGTGTGCTGCTGCTGCTGCTTGCCTGAATTATTCAGCAATCACAGGGATGTAAAGTCTAGGCAGGGCACGGTGGCTCACGCCTGTAATCCCAGCACTTTGGGAGGCCGAGGTGGATGGATCACGAGGTCAGGAGTTCAAGACCAGCCTGGCCAACATCGTGAAACCCTGTCTCTACTAAAAATACACAAATTAGCTGGACGTGGTGGCAGATGCCTGTAATCCCAGCTACTTGGGAGGCTGAGGCAGGAGAATTGCTTGAACCTGGGAGGTGGAGGTTGCAGTGATCTGAGATCGAGCCACTGCACTCCAGCCTGGGTGACAGAGCAAGACTCTGTCTCAGAAAAAAAAAAAAAATTAGCCAGGTGTAGTGGTGTGTGCCTATAGTCCCAGCTACTTGGGAGGCTGAGGCAGGAGAATCGCTTGAACCTGGGAGGCGGAGGGTGCAGTGAGCCGAGACCGCACCATTGCATTCTGGCCTGGGCGACAGAGCGAGACTCCGTCTCAAGAAAAATAAAAGGATCAAGTCTATATACTTAACTGTTGGTTGACAAGAATCATACCTGCCTCTGCACCCCCTCAAGTAATTATTCTGTTTTTACACTATAGAATATTTTTGGAAGCATATTACGCACCCTCTGTGGGGCATCCCAATCTACTGTCTCAGGACTGTAATTATAAGGAATTACTTAGGCTGTAAACTCCTGAGGGACGTGAATGATGCTGAAGTCCTTTTTATCACACATACGCCCCGGTAGGAGCTGAGTACCTATTTTTTGTGGTGATGATGAACTTAAATTCCTGTGCTTGTCTGTAAATTTTTTTCTGAATGTTCTGTCTTTCATGGAGCTAAAACACAAGGATGTAATTCCTAATGTATTTATAATCCATGCTTAGCCTTTTTCTTCGAAATTCTGTTTTTAAACCTTTAAACCAAATTTATTAATTTTTTGAGAACCTGCCTCTAGTTCTGGAATCCTGAACTTTGTTTCTCTACCAAATATCTGGTGAAGGCTGAACATAATGCAATTACCACTCAGTTCCTTTTTATTCTTTACAGGGGGAATTTTTCCAATTTTTTGCCACCCTGCTTATGGAAACTTTATTTTTACCCTTTGAATATGCCCAAGGTATTGGAGCAGCATTTCTCTTTTTTTTTTTTTTTTTTTTTTGAGATGGAGTTTTGCTCTTGTTGCCCAGGCTGGAGTGCAATGGCACGATCTTGGCCCACTACGACTTCTGCCTCCCAGGTTCGAGTGATTCTCCTGTCTCAGCCTCCCGAGTAGCTGGGATTACAGGCGCATGCCACCACGCCTGGCTAATTTTTGTATTTTTAGTAGAGACGGGGTTTCATCGTATTGGTCAGGCTGGTCTGGAACTCCTGACCTCAGGTGATCCACCCGCCTCGGCCTCCCAAAGTGCTGGGATTACAGGCATGAGCCACCACACCTGGCCTGGAGCAGCATTTCTAACGTGTTGCAACTATATGTGTAATATAGGTAGAAGCACACGTTAGGTAACTTGGGGAGGTGACCCAAAGTAGCCCTCCCAAATGTGGAAATTTTTTGAGTTTTCTTCTAAAAATACAGGCAAATTTAGCATTTTAATTATTACCTAACTAGATATCTAAATCTAACCTAAAAATGTTTTCAGTTATTTACAGGATGCTTTCAGTGGGGTGCGGTGGCTCACGCCTGTAATCCCAGCATTTTGGGAGGCTGAGGCAGGTGGATTACCTGAGGTCAAGAGTTCAAGACCAGGCTGGCCAACATGGCAAAACCTCATCTCTACTGAAAATACAAAAATTAGCCAGGTGTGGTGATGCATGCCTGTAATCCTAGCTACTTGGGAGGCTGAGGCAGGAGAATCACTTGAACCCGGGAGGTAGAGGTTGCAGTGTACCGAGATGGCCCCATTGCACTCCAGCCTGGGCAACAGAGCAAAACCCCGTCTCAAAAAAAAATTATTTGCAGGATGCTTTTGTTCTGTGTCTTCCTAGTTTCAGAAAGTTAGATTAAATCGAAATGAGCTGGTGCCATCTAGTAAGTGCTGTAAGGACAGAGGAAAAGCTTCCCTTCTGTCCTCTCTGAAGGTTCCCTGAAATGACTGACAGTAGACAGATTAATAGGAGAAAAGGCATAGAAATGTATTAATGTGAATAAGCATAGGACCCACATAAAATAAGAGACTCCAAGAAAGGCCACATGGTTGGAAGTTTTTATACCCTTTTCATGGGAAGGAGGGAAGTGGGGAGGTGGGTAGGCAATCATGATTTAGTAGTAAGTGATTTCTAGGAGAAATGAAGGGACCCAGGAGGTAGACGTTATCTTGTTAATAATTCTTGGGAACTGAATGGGACTTGTAAGTTATGGGAAGGTGAAGGGTAGAACTCTGCCTGTGACCAAAGGTTTTGACAACTTTTATTATCTTCTCTGGTGGTTAAGTCTTTCCTGGTTATTTGGGGAAAGCAGGAGAAGATCAGAAAGTCCTTGGCTCTGAAGCAGCTTCTAAGGCATGCTTGTGCAGCTTGCAGCCTGTGGGCCACAAGCAGCCCAGGACAGCTTTGAATGTGGCCAACACGAATTTGTAAACTTCCTTGAAACACTATGAGATTTTTTGTTTGTTTAAGCTCATCAGCTCCCGTTAGTGTTCGTGTATTTATGCAGGGCCCAAGACAATTCTTCTTCCAGTGTGACCCAAAGAAGTCAAAAGATTGGACACCTCTGTTCTAAGGCCTTCCAGTTGCCTTTAATTCAAAATGCTCAGGCCGGGCACGATGGCTCATGCCTGTAATCCCAGCACTTTGGGAGGCTGAGGTGGGTGTATCACATGGTCAGGAGTTCAAGACTAGCCTGGCCAACATGGTGAAATCCCGTCTCTACTAAAAAACACAAAAATTAGCCGGCCATGGTGGCTTGCGCCTATAATCCCAGCTATTCAGGAGGCTGAGGTGGGAGAATTGCTTGAACCCGAGAGGCAGAGGTTACAGTGAGCTGAGATCATGCCACTGCACTCCAGCCTGGGCGACAGAGCAAGACTCCATCTCAAGAAAAAAAAAAAATGCTTAGTGTACCAAAGCACCATACTTGGGATCTCGTTCTCTGTGCCCTGACAGTGCTGTATGTAGGCAATTTACCTTTTCTCTCTTGGGATCAGAATGTTTTAAGGACTTAACCTTTACATGTGGTATGAATAGCAATCATTTTTGTTTTGTAACTTATTTTTTTATCCACTATCTTACGGGCTATGTTGGTAAATATTGGGAAGAGACAACCAGGATACTGTTGGAGATGGCACATGGCAGTGTTTTTAGCCTAGGGTCATCTGTTCTGTTACAAACAGGTCAGTTACTTGTCTCATAGAGGAAATTAAAAAGGTCTCCAATCCACCTGGTTTTTCTCTGTTACTGTCTCAGAGGAATATCACTAAAGAACTTTTGCAGTGGCCGGGCGCGGTGGCTCAAGCCTGTAATCCCAGCACTTTGGGAGGCCGAGGCGGGTGGATCACGAGGTCAGGAGATCGAGACCATCCTGGCTAACATGGTGAAACCCCGTCTCTACTAAAAATACAAAAAACTAGCCGGGCGTGGTGGCGGGCGCCTGTAGTCCCAGCTACTCGGAGGCTGAGGCAGGAGAATGGCGTGAACCTGGGAGGCGGAGCTTGCAGTGAGCCGAGATCGCGCCACTGCACTCCAGCCTGGGTGACACAGCGCGAGACTCCGTCTCAAAAAAAAAAAAAAAAAAGAACTTTTGCAGTGAAGGAAGGTGACTCACAATATTGTTTTAGTATATCACCAGCACTGGAATTTATGTCCTGTGCAAAAGAACCTAGAATTCCACATAGCTCTTGGTCCCTGCCCAGGCCTTTTCTGCATCATCCAGCACACTTCATTTTCACTGCAGATGTGTCTGTGGGCTCAAACGCCGGGGTCTGGGGAGGGTTAGGCTCTGGGTTTGCTTGGCAGTGGTTTGCTGAGGAAGTTCTGCCTTACTCAGATTCTCTTCTTCAGAACAGGGACTTCTGTTCATCACGCAATAAGCAGGGAATTATTCATTTTGCTTGAGGTTTTTACCCATTGTTATGACTTCTACTCTTTTCCTGAGTGGAAATAATTCAATTATGAGTTCAGGAATTTTCTGCCCAAGCCAGTTCATCCCTCAGTGGCAAAGCAGGCTCCCAGAGGCACTCATTTCATCCCACACTTGCCTTGAAGTTAAAAGCTCCAACCCCTGGACTTTGTTTGTTTTTTTGTTTTGCAGAATTTTCTCTTTTTATCATTTCATTGAGCACACTGAGAAAATGAGGAGGGAATTTTTGAGGCAGGTAGTTTCAGTCATTGATGCCATCTGCTCCTGCAGGCAGACCTGATAAGATTTGCCCACATCATCCTCATTGCGTACATGCCCCTTTTTTTCGGTCCTTGCAATGAAACATACTTCTTAAAGGGGGGAAAAAAAAGTACCTGTTATTTTATCATCACACACTTTGCTAATTAATTAGTTTCTCTTTCCTCCACCCCCCACTGCTGCATATGCACGTGTGTATGCAAATACACACATGCGTGTCTAATGACTAATAAAGAGGTGAATCAAAAGGACTGGATAACTGCAGACTCCAAACAGTAGCTGCAATATATATGGTGCTTGATAAGCACATCTTTCTTTTTCTGTTAAAATGTAGCTGCCTCTTTCTGACCCAGTAATACCACACAAGGGCTTCTTGTTAACACAAAAGAACTACATTTTCACTGACTTCATATAACCTTCCAGACTTTTACCAAAAAAGATCCATAAGATTTTCTGGCTAAAGAATAGTGTACGTGTGCTGAATTTCTTTGTGTAAAATCTGTTAGAGACCAAAAACCCACACCCCCCAAAATCGCTGAGAAACATAGATGCTTCCGGAGTACGGGCCTCTTGTGTGCTCCGGAACTCCCCGTTGCCTGCGAGGGTGAGATTAGAGACTCTGGGCCACGAGCTTTAGGAAAAGGGACAAGAGGCCTGCTAAGTAGAGCATTAGTTTGTTCCTTTTAGGTTGTATTCTGAAACAAATTTAAAAATGAGAGATTCAAGCAAAATTACTATGGAAGTCTTGGGCAAAGACACTGGGGATTATTTTTTAAATAAGACAGACATCGTTTACAAAAAGTTTCTGAAACAAAAAAGTTCTGTCCTGACTATATCTAGGCTTCTGTATCCTCCTCTTCTTTATCATAGTGACATGTAGAAATTGAATGAGTATTTTCTTTTACTTTGATTTTCCCACTAATTTCTGAAAATTTTAAATTCCTACCCTAGGAATTCAACTCGTGCAGAAAACTCACATACTCCTGGCTGACACTGAACAATTCAGGGTTATTCTTTCTTAGTCCCACTGCTGAGTTCTTCCTGCTAGTACTTTATGAGATAGCCAGAATCCCTGGTCGCGGCTGTGCCTGTCATGTGGCTCAGGACTGCTTTATGCTAAATCATCAGAGGTGTTCACATATGTTGCTATATCACTTGATGCATGTAGCTCCATAATCGTTGGAACAAGAAATGGCATTATTTGTATAGAATTTAATCTTTTTTGAAAGAGTCATTCGCCTTTGCAGATGACAGTAATTTCATTATAACTTTGCATCTGCATTAAAAGAAGTCCTGGCCGGGCGCAGTGGCTCACGCCTGTAATCCCAGCACTTTGGGAGGCCGAGGAGGGTGGATCACCTGAGGTTGGGAAGTTGAAACCAGCCTGACCAACGTGGAGAAACCCCGTCTCTACTGAAATACAAAATTAGCTGGGCATGGTGGCGCATGCCTGTAATCCCAGCTACTCGGGAGGCTGAGGCAGGAGAATCGCTTGAACCTGGGAGGCGGAGATTGCAGTGAGCTGAGATTGCGTCATCGCACTCCAGCCTGGGCAACAAGAGTGAAACTCTGTCTCAAAAAAAAAAAAGAAGTCCCTGAGAGTTAACTTGTAAACATTTGGATTCATTCTTGCCTCAGATAGAGCCCATCTCGTAGACAGATGGGGAGTGCCCCAAGTTGCTTGCTGAGTCCCTGAGCAGTCTCCGAAAGCATCATCGTCTAGGTCAGCTCTGCAGGGGCAACAACCCACTTTTCTGTTGGGGAAAGCCACCTTGCAATACAATTCAAAAAAATCTTATTTTAAAAATAAATACAAGAATGGTGCGGTTCAGATGAGGAGCTCTGGAAATTTCATGTCATCACCTTTATTTCTACAATATTGCAATGATGCTTCTGTCCTAAGAAGCTTGAGACACCGTCGTCTTTGTTACTACTTTGACTGTTTATGTTAGTGCTTTGCCTTTTGGTTGCCTTGTGTGCCCAAAGCTGCTCTCCAGAGAACGTCATCTCAGTTTCCTGATCACAAGCAGGGTTTTCCCTGAGATGGACCTAGGTGTTGAATGCCCAGAGCGCATTTAGTATGTGCACGAATCCTCTAGCTTCCCCCCCACCCCCGCCCTGTAAAAGAATCTGATTCACCAGGATGTTTTTGATTCTTTTATGTAATTTTTCATTTCCTGGTTGTGACAGATTTTTTTCCATTTTCTATTCATCTGTAACCGCTTTGGCTCAGCCCTTTGTCTCCCTACTTTCTGCTCTGCAGCTAACTTCATGAGAAAGTCCTGGGTTCCCTGGGTCTGGAAACCTGTCTTGTCCCAGGAGACACACTCCAGTTTTCAACAGAGGTGAAAGAGCCTCAGCCACCTCAGAATGTTATGGTAGCAGCATCAAAATCATGACCATGCATGAATAAGGGGTATTGTAATGTGCGTGCTGATAGAGCCTGGGGACCACTGAATTCTAGCCCCACCTCTGAAATATGTGCTCATCAGGGCAGAGCATTTTCTTTAAGTTCCACCCAGCTTCTCTGCAAAGTGGGCCACTTTGGTTCTAGATTTCAGAGATCTCTGTATAAACCACATTACGATTTTAGGGTCTTAGGGAGAAAAAAAAATGTCATAAATCTTATTAATACTAATAGCTTTTGTTTTACCAGCAAGAAATAAGTAAATTGCTCACATTGGGATAAGATAAACCTTTTAATAGCTATTTTTTATAGTCACTGAGTAGTTTGTAAGTGGGCATTGAATTTCCAGTGTGGAAATTACGCTGAAAAAACTGTCTCCCAGCAGGGGTATTTTCTTTTCTAAGCCCCACAACATCATCAAATGGCGAATAAGAGTCAGCGTTCTCATATGCTTGTGTGTCCTTTGTGTGAACCTTATCTGCCCAGTAGTGCTCAGAAATCAAAGGAATATAAACTAAAGCTTTGTTTTCGATGTGTTTTTTACTTTTGGCATTTATAAACTCTCTGAGTCATCCCTGGGAGTGGAGGACACGGCAGTGGGACCAGCACTTATATGAATATACAGTCATAGGTTTTATTGTCTTGCTTTCTCTTTAAAGAAAAAGGAAGTTCTACAAGTCTCATTATGGAAATACTGGAATTGGAGATACATATTTAATATGCCAACTTTATTATATCATGATTTCTACCTAATTTGATTGTGTTTCAGGAAACTACAATTTCCATTCATGTGACAAACACCTGTTTTTAATAGAATCCATCTTCTTCAGAGAAATAGGTGGTTGTATTCATGAGCTAAAACATGAATATATGGGCTGGGCACTGTGGCTCACGCCTGTAATCCCAGCACTTTGAGAGGCCGAGGCGGGCAGATCACCTGAGGTCGGGAGTTCGAGACCAGCCTGACCAACATGGAGAAATCTCGTCTCTACTAAAAATACAAAATTAGCCGGGTGTGGTGGCACACGCCTGTAGTCCCAGCTACTCGGGAGGCTGAGGCAGGAGAATCGCTTGGACCCAGGAAGCAGAGGTTGCAGTGAGCCGAGATCATGCCATTGCACTCCAGCCTGGGCAACAAGAACGAAACTCCATCTCAAAAAAAAAAAAAAAGAAAGAAAAAACCATGAATATATTTTTTGTTACATTTGCTCAGTGTCTGTATTTGTTAAACTACTGAAGACAGTAGCCTTGCTGAGTGACAGTTTAAAGAGGGCTGCGTCCTTGTGCTGATCCTCTCTCCTCTGTTTCAGAGGTGGTGGCCCAGTGGTGCACACAGGGGGACTTGCTGGCAGTCGCTGGGATGGAACGGCAGACCCAGCTTGGTGAGCTTCCCAATGGCCCCCTTCTGAAGAGTGCCATGGTCAAGTTCTACAATGTTCGTGGGGAGCACATCTTCACACTGGACACTCTCGTGCAGGTAAGGATGTTCTCTGGAAACAAGTAAATTTTCATCTGTATCTGCTTTCAGGGAGTGGCATCACTATGTTGGTATTCCCCCAATTTCTGTTAAATACTAGTGAATGGGTTATTATAATTATTGTTGACAAATTTTATTTTAATCTTTTTTTACCTTAGTTAGGTTGTGGTGTTTAAACCAGGAGAAATAAGGGAGAAAGCAGTTTTTGCCTTTTAACCAGAATGCTTTATTCCATTTCCCAGTCAAATGAGCATATAGTGAAGAAGCAGAGTAAGCTGGTGTTTATTATCAGTCTGAAGTAGAAATCGGAAACTTGCAGAAGTGATTGCTGAATCTTCACTTATTCACTTTTAGGAAAGGAAGAGTAATTTTCTTCTCTACTCTTAGTGAGTTCTTAGCAGGACTTTCCGTTACAAAGGACAGATTAACAAGAGAAAAACAAACAGAAGTTTAATAACATGTACATCTCCTGCATACACGGGAGTTAACCCAAAGAAATGAGTAAGTCTTTAGAGCAGCTCAAAAAATTGTCTTAGACTACAGGCTCAAATGCTTCACAGAAACAGAAAGAAGGGTGATGTTTGTTCTGCAGATTTAAGCCAATGCCTTCTCTTTTTTTTTAAGTTTCCAGAAATCCAATCATCCTTCTCTTCCTGGTGCCGAGAGAGACTGTTACATGTGTAGATTTCTTTTTTTCTTTTTTTTTTTTTTTTTTTTTTTTGAGACGGAGTCTCACCAGGCTGGAGAGCAGTGGCGTGGAAATCTCGGCTCACTGCAAGCTCCGTCTCCCGAGTTCACACCATTCTCCTGCCTCAGCCTCCCCAGTAGCTGGGACTACAGGTGCCCGCCACCACACCTGGCTAATTTTTTGTATTTTTACTAGAGACAGGGTTTCACTGTGTTAGCCAGGATGGTCTTGATCTCCTGACCTTGTGATCTGCCCGTCTTGGCCTCCCAAAGTGCTGGGGTTACAGGCATGAGCCACCACACCTGGCCTGCCTTTCCCTTTTAAACTGTTCTTCACTTTGTAGCCACAGTCTTTGTAAAATCACAAGTCAGATCAGTAGCTTCTTACTGTCCTTAGGATAAAGTTAAAAAATTCATTATGCCTTAAAAAGATCACCATAATCTGGTCCTCCATCCTCTCTAGAATTAGCTCTTACCACAGCCAGATTTTCTTTATAGATGTAATTTATCTTACAAAAGGGTAACTCTTCAGAGTTTACCCTGTGTCCTTTTATTTATTTATTTTTTTTTTGAGATGGAGTTTTGCTCTTGTTGTCCAGACTGGAGTGCAATAGCACCATCTCGGCTCACTGCAACCTCCTCCTCCTGGGTTCAAGCAATTCTCCTGCCTCAGCCTCCTGAATAGCTGGGATTACAGGCACCCGCCACCACGCCCGGCTAATTTTTGTATTTTTTTTAGTAGAGATGGGTTTTTGCCATATTGGCCAGGCTGGTATTGAACTCCTGACTTCAGGTGATCCACCTGCCTCAGCCTTCCAAAGTGCTGGGATTACAGGTATAAGCCACCACTCCTGGCCTACTCTGTGTCTTTATCCTATGTGTATCTCAAAATAACCAGCTCGAAATTATCCTTATGCCAAAGAGGCAGATTTGTGGTGGCTTATTCTGGTCTCCTACGGTCATATTTGGGAAGCATGTCCTGAACCCTGTCACACTCTGATTTTGTGTTTGTTACGCCAGTGATGAACCTTTATATTTTAACTAAATTTTTGTTAAGCAGTAATTTTAAAAGCTTAGAAGTCTTTAAGAAAGTATACACAGATGGGCCCCCTTTCTATTTGTTTTTATTTCCCAGAAATCTTTAGGCCACCTTATGTTTGGGTCAGTTATAGTGGAGGATTATTTCTCAGCAGCGCGTAATAGAGGCATGCCTGGGAGGGAGTTGACAGTGGAGGTGATAATAAACAAGAATCTGTGTCCTAACATTACTCGGCTCATCAGAGAGGCAGGGATAGCAGATATGGGGAAATCTGTAATTAGATGCAGGCATTAAATATTTAAATATATTTTTTCTTTTAATTGTGGTAAAATACATATAACATAAAATTTATCATCTTAACCATTTTTAAGTGTACTGTTTTATAGTGTCGAATATATTACATTATTTTACAACTAATTTCCAGCACCTTTTCATCTTGCAAAATGAAAACTCTTTAGCTATTAAACAACTACTCCCTGTTTCTCCCTCTTCCCAGTCCATGAGAAGCACCATTTTACTATCTTTTCTATGAGTTTGACTCTACAATCCTCATGTAAGTGGAATTATGCAACATGTTGACAAACCAAATTCTGTGCAGTATTCTGAGCCAAATATGAGCAACCGTGGCCTAGGACACAGTCACAAGAGGTTCTGAGAATATGTGCCTTAGGTAGTCAGGTCACGGTTTGGTTTTGTACGTTTCAGGGAGACAGAAGTTACAGACCAAAGACATACATCAGTATTCGTAAGGCACATGTTGGTTAAACCTGTGGAAGGATAGGACATCTTGAAATGGGGCCACACACATGTCACAGGTGGATTCAAAGATTTTCTGATTGGCAGTTGGTTGAAAGAGTTAAGCTTTGCCTAAAGGGTTGAAGTCAGGAGAAACAAGTGCTTGAGTTAAGGTAAGGGGGTCGTGGAAGCCAATGTTCTTGTTCCCCGCCGCAACCTCCCTGCGCCCTGCCAGACGGAGGTCTTGCCCTGTCCCACAGGCTGGAGTGCAGTGGCGCCATCTCAGCTCACTGCAACCTCCGTCTCCCGGGTTTAAGCAGTTCTCCTGCTTTCACTGTGTTGGCCAGGCTGGTCTTGAACTCCTGACCTTGTGATCTGCCCTCCCAAAGTGCTAGAATTACAGGCAGGAGCCACTGCGTCCGGCCCCAAGGTTCTTGTTATGCAGATGAAACCACTTAAGTAGCAGGCTTCACGGTGAATAAATGGTAAATGTCTCCTTTTAGACCTTAAAAGGTATTAGACTCTTGGTTAAATATCTCCTGGATCAAGAAAAGACCTAGGAAAGGAAGGACATTCTCTACAAAATGCAAATTTCCCCCACGAGAGATGATTTTGCAGGGTTTTGCCATTTGCAGGTTTTGCCGTTTCAAAACATATCAACAAAATATATTTGGGGGTAAAATACTTTGATTTCCTTTAGGCCCGCCATCCGTTGTATGATGCTATGTCAGAATCAGGTTGGAACTTGGTATTTTATTGCTACAAAGAGTCTTAGTTTTATCAGTCTTACCTCTATTTTAATGTTAATGTTGGTCAGTTGTGCCTAAACCCCAAAGGGATGGGGGCAATATAAGGACCATGTCCAATCTTCCTTCCTGTCATAGCCTGAACTAGTTTTCTTTTGAGACGGAGTCTCGCTCTGTCGCCCAGGCTGGAGTGCAGTGGCACGATCTCGGCTCACTGCAAGCTCCGCCTCCCAGGTTCACGCCATTCTCCTGCCTCAGCCTCCCAAGTAGCTGGGACTACAGACGCCCGCCACCATGCCCGGCTAGTTTTTTGTATTTTTTAGTAGAGACGGGGTTTCATCCTGTTAGCCAGGATGGTCTCGATCTCCTGACCTCGTGATCCGCCCACCTCGGCCTCCCAAAGTGCTGGGATTACAGGCTTGAGCCACCGCGCCCAGCCTGAACTAGTTTTCTAGACTCCTTTGGGATCCCCTTGGCCAAAAGAAGGCCCATTCTGTAGGTTGGGTGGCTTAGAATTTTATTTTTGGTTTACAAGTGTTTATCTTTTTCTGACTGGCTTATTTCACTTAGCATAATGTCCTTAAGGTTCATCCATGTTGTACCATGTGTCAGAATTTTCTTTCTTTTTAAGGCTGAATAATATTTTATTGTATGTATATACCACATTTTGTTTACCCATTGATGAACTTTTGGGTTCCTTCCGTCTTTCGGCTGTTGTGAATAATTCTTCTGTGAACATGGGTGTACACATATCTCTTTGAGACCCTGCTTTTCAAGTCTTCCGGATTTGTGCCCAGAAGTGGACTTGCTGGATCATATGGTAATTCTATTTTTAATTTTGTGAGGAACTGCCATACTGTTTTTTCATAGCAGCTTGTTAACAGAAAGACTAGTAAAATACTTTAAAGAGGTTTATTTTGAGCCAGTATGGGTGACCCTGGCCCAGCAAAACAGTCTCAAGAGGTCCTGAGAAAGTGCACCCGAAGCAGTTGAATTACAGTTTGGTTTTGTGCATTTCAGGGAGGCAAGAGTTACAGGCAAAGACATAAATCAACATGTGGAAGGTATCCGTTGGCTCAGCCTGAAAATGTGGAATATTTTGAAGCCAGGAGAAGTAGAGGAGTGTACAAGTCAGGTAGATTCAGAGATTCTTTAATCTAGTTAGTTAAAGCAACAAAATTTGATCTAGAACTTGGGAGTCAGCAGAAAGGAATATTTTAAGTTAAAACATTCGGATGCTATGTCAGAGTCAGCCAAAATATGGCCCATTTAGTGAGATTGATGGCCTGTAGGCATGGCTTAAGGCTTGCCTTGCATGACCTTAGGTATTGTTTAGAATTTGTTATCTTATTTCCATCAAGAGTCTTTTGTCAGTCTTATGATCTCTATTTTAACTTTTACTCAGGTCAGTTGGACCTAAATTCCAGATGGGGGGGAGTATAATGAGGTGTGTCCAACCTCCCTTTCTGTCATAGCTAGGAATTTTTAAAAGTTTTTCTGGGGTTTCCTTGGCCAAGAGAGGCTCCATTCAGTCGATAGGGGGCTTAGGATTTTATTTTTGGCTTACAAGCTGCACCATTTTACATTTTCACTAACATTACACAAGGATTCTAGTTTTTCCACATCCTTGCCAATATTGTCATTTTTCTGGGATTTTTTTTTTGGAGTAACCATCCTCTTGGATGTTAGGTGATATCTCATTGTGGTTTTGATTTGCATTTCCCTTAGGATTAATAATGTAGATTAGTGATGTTGTTGCATATCTTCTTTGGAGAAATGTCTGTTCAAGTCCTTTGCCCATTTTTCAGTCAGGTTATTTGGGTTTTTGTTTTTAAGAAGTGGGATTAAACTATGTCTTTGGGCAGTATAGTATCTCCTTGAGCAAATAAGCCTATTTGTTCATTCATTTGTTCAAGCATCCAGCCAAGATATTTTGAGGAGCTACTGTGTGGCTGGCACTGAGCTCTGAGTACTGGTGTTTCCGAGCTGAACAAGGAAGACATGATCCATACCTCCTAGGAGCTCACAGCTAGTGAAGGAAGACAGACAAGTGATGACACAGAAATGCTTTTGATTTTGAAGTAGAACGATTTACCTGGTGCTTTGATAACCTGGAGGAAAGGACTCTTACACCTGCCCTTTGTGGGTATTTTTCCACCTCTGCCTGATCTCTTTTCTCACCCTGTATTCCTCAGACCGTTTCAACCACTCTTACAGCTTTAATTCCAATCTCAGTGAAGGTCTGAAGCCTAAGGAAACAGGCCTGTATAGACCCACCTGCTTACTTCACAAACCCACTAGCCATCTCATAGGCATTGCACATGCAACATGCCCAAATCTCAGAACACTCCACCACGTAGATAATGCTCCTTTTTCAGGTCGTGGTCCAGCTGCTCAAGCCAGAAGTCACAGTTAGCCTGTCCACTGAATCCCAGTGAGTATTTTTACCTCCTAGATATCTTCATGTCTACATCCTTTTGTCTTCATTGGCCACCACCTTAATCCAAGCCACCCTCATCTTAGCTGCAGTGTTTGAGCCATGCCTTTCCCTTTCTTTTCTTTTCTTTTTTTTTTTTTTTCTGATGGAGTTTCACTCTTGTTGCCCAAGCTGGAGTGCAATGTTGCAATCAGCATTCACTGCAACCTCTGCCTCCCAGATTCAAGTGATTCTCCTGCCTCAGCCTCCCGAGTAACTGGTATTACAGGTGCATGCCACCACACCTGGCTAATTTTTTGTACTTTTTTTAGTAGAGATGTTGGCCAGGCTGGTCTTGAACTCCTGACCTCGTGATCCACCCGCCTCAGCCTCCCAAAGTGCTGGGATTACAGGCATGAGCCACCACACCTGGCCTGCCTTTCCCTTTTAAACTGTTCTTCACTTTGCAGCCACAGTCTGTAAAATCACAAGTCAGATCAGTAGCTTCTTACTGTCCTTAGGATGAAGTTGAAAAAATTCATTGTGCCTTAAAAAGATCACCATAATCTGGTCCTCCATCCTCTCTAGAATTAGCTCTCACTCCATCCTCCTCTGACCCTGCCAATCTGGACTTTTCTGTTTCTCAGTTTACCAGATGCCTCCTTTCTTCCAAGCTTTGCACCATGCCTGGAACAGATCTTGGCTCATGGCAGTCTCAGTAAATACTGGTTGAATCAATCAGTGAGCCTTAGCATTGTATCTTACTGCTCTGCCTTACTTGGTGAGTTATGTTGGGGCAGCACTCCTCTCCTCCAGGGGGCACCAGCTGCCGGGAGTCTGTCCCTTGCAGACTCCTGATCCAGCAACAGGTGAATGAAGTACACTGACACACAGATAAATTCTGCTTTGCCAGTCCAGCTGCGTGTGTGGGAGCCGCTTACAGACTCCCTGCTGAGTCCTGTAAACAGTTGCCACTCGACCCTGATCAGCTAGTCTGACTTGCATTTATTCAGTAAGTTAATTTAAAAAAGCTTGAGTCAACACCATTAGAGGGTAATTGACATTGTGGACTTCCCCAGTAAAAAGCACTTAAGCACCTCCGTACATCAAAGGTTAGTCTTAAGATTATATGAGTAAACAAGCGAGCTAGGTAAACTACTCCGCCTTTCTTTATTACTATTTTAATTTGTTTAAAGGTAAAGGGATCAGTTCGCCTTCAGCCAGATATTTTACCGAATTTACCCACCAAAGTTATGCGAACTTCTCAGCCTTCCAAGAAGATTTGTGTCTATTTCTGTAACTAACTCTTTTTCCCACCAGCCTGATTGAACCCCAACATTATGTAAATTTCAAGGACCAGATAACTTAAGATTATTTGCCATTTACATTATCTCTTGGTTTCTTTAGCCACTGACAATCATAACATAATTTCTTTTTAAAAAATTAATAGTAAATTACTTTTAGAAATAGAATACAGTTTGATTATAGCATAGGTTATGTAAGGGGCAGCAACAGGAAGTAAGACTAGAAAAGTGTCTTAGGACCAAATGTGTCTTAGTGCGTTTGGGCTGCTATACGAAAATACCTTAGACTGAGTGATTTATAAATAATACAACTTTATTTCTTACAGTTCTGGAGGCTGGGAAGTCCAAAATCCAGGCACTGGTAGATTCTGTGTCTGGTCTGCTCCATAGATGGCACCTTGTGCCTGTGTCCTCACACGGTAGAAGGCATAAAAGCAGGGAGGCACCTCCCTTTAACCTGTTTTCTAAGGGCACTAATCCCATTGTGAGGACGGAGGCCTCATGACTTAATCACTCCCCAAAGGCCCCACCTAATACCACCACCATGAGAACTAGATTGCAGCAAGAATTTTGGAGGGACACACATTCAGACCATGCATAGCACTGGCCAAGATGTTAAACTTCATTTGGCCTTTTGTTTTGTATTTTTATTTTATGAGCAAGGGAGAGGTGAGACAGGGCTTTGGGGAGACTAATCTGACAGCAGTGTCGTTATCTCAGTAAGAAGGAATCAGGACAAAAAACCAGAACAGTGAAAATAGAGTGGAAGAGAGACACAGAGTTCAGAGAGATTATAAGAGATTTGGCTTCTGGAGGACTGTGAGGAGGAGGTCAGTACCAGTGAAAGCATACCTTTTTTTTTTTTTTTTTTTGAGATAGTGTCTCACTCTGTCACTCAGGCTGGAGTGCAGTGGCGTGATCTTGGCTCACTGTAACCTCCACCTCCTGGGTTCAAGCAATTCTCCCACCTCTGTCTCCCGAGTAGCTGGGACTACAGGTGTGTGCCACCACACTGGCTAATTTTTGTATTTTTTGGTAGAGACAGAGTCTCACCATGTTGGCCAGGCTGGTCTTGATTTTCTGACCTCAAGTGATCTGCCCACCTTGGTCTTCCAAAGTGCTGGAATTACAGGTCTGAGCCACCACACCTGGCCAAAAGCAGACCATTTTAGTTACTGTTGCAGCCATATCTCTAAGGGTGGAAGGCGTTTGGGGATGTGGGACTGGAACTGAGACAAGAGATTGGGTTGGAGATAGATATTTGGAGTCATCCACAAGGAGGCCATAGTTGGAGAAATGAAATGGATTTAATGTCAAAGGAATGAATAGAAAGAGGGGAAATGAGGAAAGGACCAAGCATAGAACTTTGGATAGTGGAGTGATAGCCTTCATTTAACAAGCAGCAGAAGGAAGGAGATGGAAGAGGAATGTCACAGAGAACCATTAAAGGAAATATGTCAAACAAAAGAACAACAGTTGAAAGTAGACATGGGCCGGGCGCGGTGGCTCAAGCCTGTAATCCCAGCACTTTGGGAGGCCGAGACGGGCGGATCACGAGGTCAGGAGATCGAGACCATCCTGGCTAACATGGTGAAACCCCGTCTCTATTAAGAAATACAAAAAAACTAGCCGGGCGAGGTGGCGGGCGTCTGTAGTCCCAGCTACTCAGGAGGCTGAGGCCGGAGAATGGCGTGAACCCGGGAGGCGGAGCTTGCAGTGAGCTGAGATCCGGCCACTGCACTCCAGCCCGGGCGACAGAGCGAGACTCCGTCTCAAAAAAAAAAAAAAAAAAAGAAAGTAGACATGAAAAATTGGATTTGGAAGTTTTAAGGTCAAAAATGGTCTCGCTGGAATAGTGATGGAGGTCACATGGTAAAAGATTTTTTGTTCATTCAGTCGATCTTTATTGAGCCATCTATATGCCAAGCATTGTTCTATGTGCTGGAGATACAGCTGTGACAGCCAAGATGAAGAACTGGCGACTAAGCGGCTAGTGAAGAAGTTGAGGCAGCACATGTAAACTACTGTTTTGACAGGGTTTGAGGGGAAGGCAGAGAGAGGATGGTAACTTGAAATGGAGAGGCATGACTGTGTTCATATACAATTAATAAGTCTTTGGGGAAAAAAGAAGACATAAGGAAGCAAGAAAAAGAATAGCAAGCTACAAGAGCCCACTGCAAGTTGGAAGATGTGGGTTTGATTGCAGTACGGAGGTTTAATCTAGAAGAGACAGAAAGGAAGGAGAGATTGTAGAAAGAGATGAAGGATTTTTAAGTAAAGGAGGGGGCCAAAGCACACACACACTACAGGACAATGCCAGTCTGCTCAGTAAACTAAAGGCAGGATGAAAAACACAGGGAAGATTCGGCAGGAGTGCCATGGAGTACCATCCACTTGCCATACCGGATAATAAATTTAAAGTGAGAGTCAGTGATGTCCATGCCTTCACTGTAATCCTAGAGTCAGTAGTACCGATTGCCTGAAACTAGGAACTGGAAAGGTGAGTGTAGTAGGAGGGCCAAGGAGTCGAAGGAATCTAGGAAACTGCTAGGGATACTGTGGAATTGGGCAGCCGTGGCATCAGTGGTTAGATACTTCATGACCTGAGGCTAGGAAGTGTAAAGTCATAAAAAGACATGTTCAAGAGGAGGTGATACAAACAAAATGGGAAATTGTGGTTGGATAGGGACTTTAAATTTCTATTTTGGAAGTGAAGTAATTCTGAGTTAACCCTGAAGTAGAACAGAGTTAAGGCCATATGTATGAGGCCAGGGCATTAGTTAAACAAACTTAAGTATTAGAGTTCCTGTGGCTTTGGGATTGAAGGAAGGAGAGATTACCTTGATTCTATTTGTGTCCCCACTGCCAGTTCATTGCCTAAAACATAGTAGGTATTAGTAAATCTTTCTTCGGTGGGTTTATGGATGGACTGGTGTCAACATAGGCTTTCTTTCATCTTTCTGTCGATTGTTTGAACCTGTAAGTTATGTCACCTTTATAATCAATCTGATGCTGGCTTTTTATAAGGCTTTTATGATTAGAATATTTGTGAATTCAAGTGCTGAAACACACTCAGCATTGTCCCCACTTCGTCTGACTTAGGGCCCCCTTCCTGCTGGCATTGTGTTCCCTCTACAGGGAATGTCCTTCCCGCCGTTTTAGCTCAGAAAGTGGATCTTCCTCAGTGCCAGCTCAGTCACGTTTTCTTTTAAAGCTGCCCAGTGGATTGAGGCTCCCCTTCTCTGTAAACCCTCGGGGTGCTTAACACCTGTGGCATGTATTACACTTTTCTGTCTACTTGTCTTATTTTCCTGAAGACGGAGGCTTCCTTTTTCTGACCAGTGCCTAGACTGTAGTAAAGGTTCTATGGCCTTAACCATTGCGGAAGTTCTCATCAGCCATCACATGAAACTAACATGGATCCTGAATTTAAACTGTTTGAGCTCAGGAATAAGAGAAAAGGCCCTGACTGATCTTCCTTTGAAGAAAGATAGATATCCCTACGGTACCTCAGCATTTCAGTAAGTTATTGATTCTTTTTTTCATTGAGGGTCCATTTCAACCATTGAAAAAATTGTCTCAATAATAGAAGGTTAAATAATGATGCCATTAAAAATCAAGTACAATATTAATTATATTTAGCACCAGTTTAACTCTTGTCTAATGATTCTAAAATCACATGTGATCTATGCTGTGCTATTCAAGGAGTCCAAAGGCAGGGACATTTTTATAGCAGGAAGGAAGTTAGGCGATTTATTGGACTGCTTATAAAAAGAACTAAATGCAATTTAGATTGGATAATGTATTTCCAAGTTAATTAGATTGTAGGTTATTGCGTACAAAGCCATTGCCTGGGACGAACTTGCAGCAGCAGCAGCAGCTTTAAAATTGATTTTCTTGATTTACTTGTAACAGCAATGCTTGTGGCTGGAGCTCTTCTAAGGAAATATGCTATGATTTATTTTCCTTTCTGTCCTACATGCTGTAATGTAAAATTCTGTAATTTATCTCATTAGCTGTTATCTGTGACTCTATATATTCTTGCATATCTGAAAATGTAACAGGTTTTTAGAGTTAGCACTACTGACTGAAGTTTGTAGGCTTCAATAATTTAGGCCCAGGTTTTTGTTTTGTTTTATGGACTTCTGGCATTGAAGGCCAGTGGAGAGGTCACCCTATATTCTGTAAGGTTCGATTGTTGATGTAAGATATTGGGTAAAAAATTAAGAGAGGAGAAGTTGGAAAAAGACGGGTATGGGAATTTAAAAATCAAATAAGAGATTGCATGTGTGATCATGGACTTCTGTACTCTTGGAGGCGAATCCTATAGTAAAAATAGACTTGCTTTCTTTCACTTAGGATTAACTCTGCCTATTCTCCTGAAGTAGCCCCCGTTGTGCTTTTCCCATTTTGTCTTGTAAGTAGATGAGAAAGTCTTCCATGAGTGTTGTCTGCTTACAAAATACAAGGATGATTGTGTTCTTTTAAAACTGAAATTTGGTTGACTGAGTGTTGAACTAGCTTTTATTACTACAATTTAGTTGGTGGCCAAATGATTATAACTTTGTATTTAAAATTGTCTGTGGCTCCAACCAACGTAGTTTGATGGTGACCGATCACCAACTTATTCTGTTTTTTTGTTTGTTTATTTGTTTTTAGACAGAGTTTCACTCTTATTGCCCGGGCTGGAGTGCAATGGCGCGATCTCGGCTCACTGCAACCTCTGCCTCCCGGGTTCAAGTGATTCTCCTGCCTCAGCCTCCCGAGTAGCTGGGACTACAGGCGTGTGCCACCACACCCAGCTAATTTTCTTGTATTTTTAGTAGAGACGGCGTTTTACCATGTTGGTCAGGCTGGTCTCAAACTCCTGATCTCAAATAATCCTCCTGCCTCAGCCTCCCAAAGTGCTGGGATTACAGGCATGAGCCATAACGCCTGGACTTTTTTAAATTTGTTATAAACAGAGTCACACTGTCTCCCAGGCTGGAGTGCAGTGGCATGATCATAGCTCACTGTAGCCTCAACCTCCTGGGCTCAAACGATCCTCCTGCTTCAGTCTCCCAAGTAGCTAGGACTACAGGTGTGCACCACTACACCCAGCTAATTTTGAAAAATTGTTTTGTAGAGACAGGGTCTTGCTGTGTTGCCCAAGCTGGTCTTGAATTCCTTGCCTCAAGCAATCCTCCTGCCTCAGCCTCCCAAAGTGCCGGGATTATAGGCGTGAGCCACTGCACCTGGCCCTTCATCTGTTTTAAAGTGAACTATTTTGCACATGTTTGTACAATCATAAAACATTTCATCCTACTAGGTGCATTTCCTTCAAGACAGATCCCCCATCCTTCTTAGGGAGAGCTACAGAAAACAAAGGGTGGAGAGGGAGGCTGAAGAACCTCTGACTGTCCCAGGAATCTGCCTCCTCGGTGGCTGGGTAGCCAGTCCTCAGCCCAAGGCCTCCCTCAGTCATCCAGAAACCCTGTGCTTGCACTGCCTGGTTTTCCCTGTCCAGGACCAGTGGAGTTGGTTTTTGTTCCTTTTACAGTTTCAGAAGACTCTATCCAACTCACTGCTATATACAAAAATAGTAATATAGTGAGGAAGCTTTCAATTCCAATTAAATAGATTCCTCCTCTCAGCCAGGCCTCTGCTCAAACCACCTCCAGGGCAGCCTCCCTGCTTCCTCTCTTCAAAAAGACCCCCTTGCCCCTGCTCTGGCCCTCTTTCAACACTATTTTTACTTCATGGAATTTCACTACCTCACGTTCTTAGGTGGTTCCTGTCACAGATACTAAGATACAGGTCGAGTACTCCTTATCTGAAATGCTTAGGACCAGAATTGGTTTGGATTTCAGATTTTTTTTAAATTTCAGAATATTTGCCTTGTATCAGGTGAGCATCCCAAATATGAACATTTGAAATAGTCCAATGAATATTTCCTTTGAGCATCTTGTTGGCACTCCAAAAGTCAGATTTTGGAGCATTTTGGATTTCATATTTTCAGATTATGGATACTTAACCTGTATTTATCTCTCTCCCTGTGACGCCAGGATGTAAACTCCACAAGGGCAGAGAATGTATTTAATTCATTGTCAGTCCCCTTATAACTAGCATGTATCTGTCCATTTGTATACATTTAGCAAATATTTAATGACTAACAGCTCAGTAGATTAAAAAAATGATTGGCTGGACACATGGCATGTCTTGTGTAGTAGCAAGAGGAGAGGTGGGCAAGTAAGGAACTGGCACCAGGCCTCGATTGTCATACTCCATGGTGGGAGGTGAGGCAGAGCCGGCCCGCCCCTTTTCCTTTCCAGGACTCAGCCTCAGCATTGAGGGGGAGAAGCCAGAGGAGAAGTCTGCCCCTCCAGGGGCCACTCGCCTCCAGCACTGTGGCCTAGAGTGCATCCTCTCCAGCTGAGCAAGTGTTCTCCCTATTCCACCAGACTCATGCTCCCTGAAATACAACTCCGTTTCTTGCACTTTTGCCTTGGATTTAGACGTGCAAAATATGTGAACCTTCCTATGCAAATTAAGATTTGAATGTCATCTGCTTCACAGTTCTAGCCATCAGTTCTAAAAATAGTCATTTTATGGGATTTGAGAAAGAGATTAAGACCACAAACTTACAACTGAGTTTTTCCCTAGCAGAGAGCAGCTGTTCAAACAAAACATAAATCTGGGAGTTTTGAAGAGCTATGCTGTTGTGCTGCAGCTCAGCCCAGTAGGTGGAGGTTCCTAGGGAGGAGATATACTCAGCATTGGTGAGATCTGTGGGCCTGCAGACAGTGTGTTCATGTTCTGCCATCACCCATGAACCTAGAGGACAGAGTGATGGAAATCGATGATTGTGAGGCAGCGAAATTAGGACTAGCATTAGTGAACGCCCCGCCCCGTGTCTGTGGCCATGTGCAGTTAGCGCCATTTGACTCTTGTTCTCGTGAAAACTACAGAACATTTGTAGCAAGGGCTTTATAGGCTGAAATACCAGTAAACAGCCAGAGAAAAATTAACACCAGCAGAAATGTGACTTTTAAAAAGTAAGATGACCTGTAAGGGACTTTCTGTGAACTTACAGGGGTCCTGAGAAGTCATACCCTGCTGCCTGACCTCTGACCAAACAGTAATCACAGGCATTCATTTCCCCAGGTCAGTGAGGACTCAGAGTCTTCAGACAAGAGGGGCAGTTCGCGTTATCTGTCACTCCTTCCCCATTTTTCTAGCACAGCTTTAAAAATTATTATGGCAAAGATACCAGCATCTTTGCCATTTTGCTGCTTTATCATCTTACATGGACTGTATGCTACACAAACTAAATTAAATTAAATCAATGCATCTCCACCCTGCCCTCCTCCAGAGTAAGTTTTCACTGACTTGGGCAAGTAAATGAGTGCTGCACCCTAATTAATGTAATAGAAATTCCTGTGCTGGTATTCTTGTCCCATTCTTAGAAGAGGGAATTTCCTGGTAACATTGCCCCAGATAATAATTATTCCTTTGAGACGCTGCAGGCATCACTTCTCCAGGCTAAATAATTTCAGTCCTTTTTCTCCCAGGTTCTAGCATTCCATCCTTTAATCTTGCGAGTCTTCTCACTCCTACTTGGCTGAGAATTCTAAGTCATCCGAGCTAATGTGCTACCTGGTTTGGAGTCACTCTGTCCTCCCTCACCTTCCAGATGTGCCAGCGACTGTGGTCCCTGTTATCTAACAATGCTACCTGGCTAATTACCTGTGGGCTCTTTTCTGCTGTGATGAACCCAGCAGATCATTTATTTGCTATGTAAACAGCCTGTTTCTCTTCTTGTCTATTTGCCTTTTCTATAGACAATGTTTGGTTTGTTTCTGAGTAAAGTAGCCTTGACCAAATGGACTGAGGGGCCATTTGGGGCTCATTATTTTGTATGTGATTGACAGATAGTTAAATTTTTCAGTGGGGTATTACACATTCTTTAGGCTGTGGTATCAATATGCTGGCACTTCAGAGAGCCAGCACCATGTAGTAAGATAAGGACCAGCGGTGGAGTTGGGGCGGGATGAGAATCACAGCTCTTCCACCATTTATTGCTGTAATGTACCTAGCCTCCCTTAGCCTCTCTTACCTCATATGTTAGATGAGAATAATGTTATTTGTGTGGGAGAGTAGAGCGGATGCAGTGAATTCAGGTTTGTAAACATTTGATGTGCTTACTGTTGGAATGTAGTTTTACAGACAAGGTTGTTTTTGTCATGATGGGTGGTAATTATATATATAAAGGTAACAGAGCTGATTTTCATCTAGTTGAAGGTCTGTGTGAGTGGTTTAAGTTCTTGGTACAAAGATATAAGAGACACATACATATGATAATTTTATATAAAATATGTCATCAGCTGTTATGCAGAGATAGTTACTATGAAAAGCAGAACTAGGAGGGAGGGGGGCAGAGGATAAATCCAGAGTGTCTGCCTTTCAGATAGCTGGACTCAAGAGGAATGGGAAATTAAAGGGAAGAAGTGTCTGATGTTTCTGCAGCCAGTCAGGTTATGCTCATTGAAAACTGTTTTTCCAAACAACCTCATTAAAAAGTGGGCAGAGGACATGAACAAATCATTTTCAAAAGAAGACATACATGCAGCCAACAAGCATATGAAAAATGCTCAACATCACAAACCATTAGAGAAATGCAAATCAAAACCACAATGAGATACTATCTCACACTAGTCAGAATGGCCATTATTGAAAAATCAAAGAATAATAGATGTTGGCACAGTTGCAGAGAAAAGGAAACACTTCTACACTGCTAGTGGGAGTGTAAATTAGTTCGGCCATTGTAGAAAACAGTGTGGCAGTTCCTCAAAGAATTGAGAACTACCATTCGACCCAGCAATCCCATTACTGGGTATATACCCAAAGGAATATTTGTTCTGTCATAAAGACCCACACATGCATATGTTCATTGCAGCACTATTCACAATAGCAAAGACATGGAATCAACCTAAATGCCCATCAGCAGTAGACTGGATAAAGAAAATGTGATACATAAACACCATGGAATACTATGCAGCCATAAAAAAGAACAAGATCATGTCCTTTACAGGAACATGGATAGAGCTGGAAGCCACTATCCTTAGCAAACTAACACAGGAACAAAAAAACCAAATACCATATATTCTCACTTCTGAGTGGGAGCTAAATAACAAGAACACATGGATACTGGAAGGGGAACAACTTGAGGGTGGAGAGCAGGAGGAGGGAGAAGATCAGAAAAAATACCTATCAGGTACTATGCTTATTATCCAGGTGACGAAATTACCTGTACACCAGATCCCTGTGATACACAGTTTACCTACATAACCTGCTTGTGTACCCCAGAACCTAAAAGTTAAAAACAAAAATAAAACCTTTTTTTTGTGACTTGAGCTCTAAGTTATGAATATTGTCTTAGGGGGCTCAAGGGTAAAGGGACAGCAGCGTATCTTTAAGATTAAGCATGATTTTGGTACTAACAGAGCCTCTGTCCTAACCTGTACTTTTGGGGGTTGATGATACCAGAGAAACTTTTCTGTACATTTTTTGTGTGTTGGTTTGCCCTGTCTTCAGCAGTGATTATGTATTTCTGTGAAGTTAATAGGCCCCTTGTGTGGAGCCTACCCCCCGTGTGGAATCATCTCATAAGGAGACACATCCTGGAAGTGTCCCGGAAGCCCCTAGACTTGAGTTTTCCAGACTCCTTGGCCAACAAACACGGCCCTCCCCTGGGGGCTGTGGCCATCACCCCACCCTGCGGCTGCTTGGCCTCCTATAGTAGAAAGGGAAGATGAATGATCATCAGCGCTCCATCTGTCTGGATCGGAATGAACAAATCTCTTGCTGCTTCTCCGTCACAACCCTTCACCTTTCTTTTTCCCTTGGCTAGATGGCACCCTGAGATTTGGAATTTTTTTTTTATTATTATAAGAATTTTCTAACTTGCATATTTGCATTTTGGCCTAAGATAATGATGGCCATGACCCTAGCAAGGCTACCGCAGGAACCGTGTTCTCCTCAATCACCTTTCCAGAGAGCTTTCTTTCCCTACACTGTCAGTGCCAAGGAAGGCTGAAAATGCAGTGACTGTGGGTTATAACCTGTGATGGCCCCAGAAGGGCTGTGACTTCATCACCTCCTGTAATCCTCACAGGGTCCCCACTGGACTCATGAGAAAAGGGGGAGGCTTCTAGGGGTTATGGAGTAGCCCCCAGGTACACAGCTGGTAAGCCCAAGTCCATTGTTGATTTGACTCTGGACAGAAGGGAAGGGCCTTCTGGTCTACCTCATCACCACCTCCCCAAGCCATGGGACCCACCCCTGGGTAATTTGGGAATCCAGATAACCAGCCCTTCAGTAAGGAATATGAGTTACTGCCCCACAAGGTGATTGCCCTACTAGTAGAAACCTTACTACCCAGAGCTCAGTTGGGTTTCGTGACCCCAAATTAAATGAAATATAATACAGGTAAATGAACTTTATAAAATTATTACAGTGCTTTAATGCTCTGGCCTGGGGACCTAATTGCTTTTATTTTATTTTGTTTTATTTTTGAGATGAGAATCTCGCTATATTGCCCAGGCTGGTCTTTCAGCCTGGCCTCATGTCATCTTCCCACCTTGACCTTCTAAAATGCTGAGATGACAGCCTCATGCCACCACACCCAGCCCTCTAGCCAATTTTCAATAAATATACTGAATTTTCATAATATAGTGTCTAACATTCTCTACTGTGCTTATAGAACCAGTATTCTCAAAACAGCTTATTTTATTTTGCTCGAGACAAGTATGCATTATCCCTTTTTGCTTCCCACAAGAGCAAAAGCTTAAGCATTTGTCTTCCCTTCACTTCCTGCCAGCGCCCCATCATCTCTATCTGCTGGGGTCACCGGGACTCGAGGCTGTTGATGGCATCAGGACCAGCCCTGTACGTGGTGCGTGTGGAGCACCGGGTGTCCAGCCTGCAGCTGCTGTGCCAGCAGGCCATCGCCAGCACCTTGCGTGAGGACAAGGACGTCAGCAAGCTGACCCTGCCCCCCCGCCTCTGCTCCTACCTCTCCACTGCCTTCATCCCCACCATCAAGGTAAAGCCCTCTACCCCTCCCTCTTCCTCCTCCCTCACCTGTGCTGGCTCCCCACAGAGCCAGGGCAGAGACAGGTGAGGGTACCAGAGTGAGCACATGGGGCCATGTGCAGCTGTGCAGGATCCTGTCATGTGCTGCCAGGTCCGCAGTCTGTCCAAGCATCATGGTCCATGTCCATGAGAGATTTGGCTGTGTGGTGGCTATTATCTTTCTCATAGCAAAGCTGGTATTCCTAGCTTGACTTCTGTGTCCCTCTGATGATCAAAGGAGTGACCATTATTCAGCATTTCCTATATACTAAGCATTATACTAGTTAATTTTTAGAAATCTGTCTTGTTCAGTCCTGACTTCCTGACAGATGCTGCCATTATTCCCATTTAAGGAAGCAGGAAACAAGTTAGGAGAAGTTAAGTAACTTGCTCCCTAGCTAGTTAGGGGAACAGTCAGGATCAGACCCACCCCGGTTCTAGGGCCAGCTCTTGGCACTGTGCTGAGGAGAGCCACGCCAGCCAGCACTCAGCGTCAGCCACCTTTCAAACCAGTGGGAACTCTAGAAGGTAGCATGTAGAATGCATCTGCCAGTTGCTGTTTAAGTGTGGGTCCCCCTAACCTTGGGTTTTCCCAAGTGGTTCTCTTTTGTATTGTCTCTCTCTTCTTCTAAGTAGCAGACCCATTTGTTGGTTACTTTTTTCCTGAAACATCAAAGTTTTAGAATCTATTGGTTTTTGTTTTTGTTTTTGTTTTTCCAAGTTGCCTTACACTATTGATTCTACACGAGCAGATCTCAACGCTGGTGTATTATATAGCATTGGAAAATACAGGTGCCCAAGCCTGCCCCTATGGATCCTGATTTCATTGTCTGATATGGGATCCTGGTTTAGATGTGTTTTGAAAGCTCCCAGGAGATTCTCACATGCTCCTACCATTGCAAAGCACTGTTCTACACCACATAGTTAGCCTCTCCCCAGGCTCCCAGCCTGTGCTCTTTCTGGAACAGTGGTGTTTTTAGTTGACCTGCCCCCGTGCTCACTCTCTTTCCCTCTCTCTCTGCCTCTCTGGAGTCCCAGCTCTTCCTTTTCTTCCTGTGTCCTGCAGCCCCCAATTCCAGATCCGAACAACATGAGAGACTTTGTCAGCTACCCATCAGCCGGCAATGAGCGGCTACACTGCACCATGAAGCGCACAGAGGACGACCCAGAGGTGGGCGGCCCGTGCTACACGCTCTACCTGGAGTACCTGGGCGGGCTTGTGCCCATCCTCAAAGGGCGGCGCGTCAGCAAGCTGCGGCCGGAGTTTGTCATCATGGACCCGCGGACGGATAGCAAACCAGGTGGGTCCCTTGCCCGAGGGACTGGGACCTTGTTCTGCTGTGGTCATGGGCTGTTACGCCTTACACCCCATACAAAGAGAATGCGTGCTAATGAAACGTGAGCCTGTGGTGGCTGGTGTGGAACTTCGTTGAAGAATCCCACTGAAATGAACTGTTCTCTAAATGTACTTTTTGACAGGTTTTAAATCATATTTCGTGGGCAGTGGATAGCTGGGCTGTGAATAGAGGAACCATTGGCTGTCAGGCAAGGGGAAGCTAGTGCAGGCCTCCCGGGAGCGAGGGTTTCCTCTTCACAGTTACGGAGTGTTCATCCAGTGTCTTCATGTAATATTCAGACAACTTGAAAATAATAACAAGATACAGTCCCTGCCCTCCCAGAGTGGATGATAAAATTAAAATCAAACCTTCAGCCTCCTGCCCCTCCCTAGTCTACTGTTAACTGCTTTGTACCTGATTACTAATGACAATTTTTTGCTCATCTATAAAGATGTTGGTATGAAACACCCTTTTCTTCTAAAAACCTTTCCCTGTGGTGATTTTCTTTGCTCAGTTAATGTATTCAACATGCTCCCTGCACACCTCTCTGGGATCCTAGATTGTAAGCTTCAGAGGGAAGGGACTGCGTTCTTTTTTTGTGCCACTTGGTGCTAGGCTAGTGTCCGTGCACCCGTCAGTCACTGCCGGCTCAGTCTGCCACCTCCTGTGAAACTTTGCCCATCACCTATGGCAGAATGAGCAACACACTTAGTCATTGTGCTCCAGACTCTGCCCTGCTGAATCCTGTGGGCCCTGGGGGGAGAGAACTGAGTCGTCTTTGTGCCCCCAATGGATTTGGATTTGTTTTCATTAGTTCATGCTTCCTCTCGCCACTTCCTCGCTCCAGTTTACTCTCCTGCCCATTAGTCTAGTCCCTGCCTCTCATTACGGCCTGGAGCTAGCATGACATGTGGCCTGACCAGTCACCCCAAGTCACAGTGTGGTGGGCTTGTTCACTCTCAGCCTGTACTCAGCGCTGTACAGTTGCCCCACCTCTGCCTGCCAGCCTTCATTTGTTCAGCATCAGCCGTGCCACTCTACTACCCCTGCAAAACAGCAATACCGCTTGTCAATATTAGATATGAGTCCGTTTTTTCTGTCTTTTGACTCATGTGACAAGCTGGTACCAGGAACAAAGGAAGCGACCAGCAGAATTGGGGCTGGTAGGGAAGCAGACTGAAAGGAAGGAGAGGACAGATTCAGGAGGAAGGCAGGCACAGTGGAAAAAACAGGAGAGAGAGAAGCGCATATTTACGTGGGATGGAAACATGGTTTCAGGGAAAAGGAGAAGGGCCACCAATGGTTAGAGATGACTGGGGTGGGGGCCGTGGGACAGGCCCTGAGCCCAGGTTTGCAGCAGGTGTTCCCGCTGATGTCAGCACCTCTGAGGTTACTCCCCTGGGTGCAATTTTATAAAATCTGTATTGAGATTAAATGTTGACAGTAACTTAGGTGAAGAGCTTATTTCCTCATGTGTGCATAAATTCCTCACTGAAGAAGAGGACAGGAGGCTGTGCTGTGGAGTACCCAAGGACTAGGCTTGCTTGAACCTGGCCCAACTACCCCAAATGCCTGCTCTTCCTTCCTGTTCATGTTTATCAGCTTGTATCAAACACAGACCCATTCATTTGCGCACAATCCTTTGAGGGAATAAGATGTTGTATTTTTATAATTAAAAGAGTTAAAAGCTATAAAACAAAGCACATTGACGGATATTTAGTCAGTGCCTACCTTGTGTGGGATACTTGAGTCTCCTGCTATTATTAAGTAATACCAGGTCATCTCTGCTTTTAAGGAGTTTCTAAACCCTTTTAGGTGATAAGACAATGTAAGCACTTGAAAAGTTTAAAAAGTCAAGATTTAAATACCTGATGACAAAAATAGAGGATATGTCACAAGGCACAATATGACTAATTGCCACCTGAATGGCATATACAAACTATTTCAGAGGAGGAAAAGAATCCCTGACATTGAGAAAACAGGAATTTCTTTTTTCTTTTTATTGGGGGATGGAGGGACAGGGTCTTGCTCTGATGCCCAGGCTGCAGTGCAGTAATGCCATCACAGCTCGCTGCAGCCTTGACCCTCCCAGGTTCAAGCAATCCTCCCACCTTAGCCTCCTGGGCAGCTGGGGCTACAGGTGTGCACCACACTTGCTAATTTTTGTATTTTTTGTAGAGACAGGGTTTTACCATGTTGCCCAGGCCGATAAACTCCTGGGTTCGAGCAGTCCTTCGCCTTGGCTTCCCAAAGTGCTAGGACCTATTACAGGCATGAACCACCGTGCCTGTCCAGGAATTTCTTATCGTTAAAAGCTGATTAACTCATTGAGGCCGCCATATCATCGTTTCTCAAAATGTGTTCCATGCACCACCACCTCCATGCAAATCACCTGGGATACTTATTTAAATACACGTTCCTAGGCTTACCCTTAGATAACGATTCATTAGGGCTGTGGTGGGGCCTACATACAAACATGCGACTTAATGGGTTTCCCAGGTGATTTTTATGCACTAAAGTTTGTGATCCACTGTCAGGTGACTTGGCAGATATGTCCCTCAAAATTACCAGTGTGTATTTTTATACCAGATACCATGAGTCCCAGTATTTTTTTTTTTTTTCAGACAAGGTCTCACAGTGTCTCCCAGGCTGGAGTGCAGTGGTACAATCATGGCTCATTGCAGCCTTGAACTCCTAGGCTCAAGCAGCCCTCCCACTTCAGCCTCCAGGTAGCTAGGATTGCAGGTATGCACCACCACACCTGGCTAATTTTTTTATTTTTGTGGAGATGGGGGCTCCATGTGTTGCCCAGGCTGGTCTCAG
Organism: Theropithecus gelada; assembly: GCF_003255815.1. NCBI lineage: Eukaryota > Metazoa > Chordata > Mammalia > Primates > Cercopithecidae > Theropithecus > Theropithecus gelada. The sequence continues at coordinate 107,595,339 of NC_037671.1, read as the reverse complement.
CCTCCTGGATTCAAGATCCTCCAGCGCTCGCCTCCCGTAGTGCTGGGATCATAGGTGTGAGCCACCATGCCCAGCTGCTTCCCTCCACCACCCCCACCAGTTTTCTTTAAAAAGAGATGGGGTCTTACTCTGTCACCCAGACTGGAGTGCAGTGGTATGATCGTAGTGCACTGTAAACTTCTGGATTCAAGTGATCCTCCCACCTCAACCTCCCGAGACTATAATAGGCACACACCATCACACTTGTCTAATTCTGTTTTTTGTAGAGATAAGGTCTCACTGTGTTTCCCAGGCTGGTCTCAAACTTCTGATCTCAAGAAGTGAAGTCGTCCTGCCTTGGCTCACCACAGTGCTGAGATTTACAGACATGCTATTGCACCTGGCACACATTTTCTAAAGGAATCTTTAGCCACAGCTTGCTATGGACTGACTTGTGTTCCCCTAAAATTCATATATTGAAGTCCAGACCCCCAATGTGAGGGTAGGATGACATTTAGGGGAGATTAAGATTAAAGGAATTCATATGCGTGGATCCTGATCTGATTTAGTTACTGGCCTTAAAGAAGAGAAGGAGAAAGAGACCTCTCACCACGCACGTGCACCAAGGAGAGGACATAGGACACAGTGAGAAGGCGGCTCTCTGCAGGCCGGGGCAAAGCCTTCACCAGGAAACAGGAGTTGTCACCCTAACCTTGGGGCTGCTCAGCCTCCATAATTGACTGGACCCGTTATTTAGTGTGTGTGCATGCGCGCTCGTGTGTACACACACGCATAATACTGGTTTTGTTTTTCTGGAGAACCCCGACTAATACAGATTTTGGTTCTAAGAAATGGGTATTGCTGTAACAAATCTCTAAACATGTAGAAGCAGCTTTGGAACTGAGTAATGGATAGAGGCTGGAAGAGTGTTGAGGTGGATGCTAGAAATATGGAAGTTAAGAGTAATTCCGGTGAAGTCTCAGTTGGAAATGAGGAACATACTGAAAACTGGAGGAAAGGTGATCCTTGTTATAAAGCAGCAAAGGATTTGAGTAAACTGTTCCAGTGTTTCCGTGGAAGGTAGAACTTGCAAGTGATTAAATTGGATATGTAACTGAAGAGATTTCTAAGCAAAGTGTTGAAGGAGCAGTTTGGTTCCTCCTGATGGCTTACAGTAAAATGCAAAAGGAGAGAGATGAATGGAAGAAGGAATTGTTAAGATAAAAGATGAAGATTTAGATTTAGAAAATATTTAGGCTATTCATATTGCAAAAAAAAATAAGTATTAAATACATTTTGAAGAAAATACCAAAGTTATGGCTGGACTGTCATTTAATAAAGCGCTTACGAAATTATATGAGCAGAGACACTGCCAGTTTGAACTGTAGTGGATGGAAACAGGATGAAACGAAGGAGGAAGGCTGTTGGACTTCTTAGCTTTGACCAGCTGGAATGATGGAGGTGTTTGGCCACTAATGTGCATTATTCTTCAAGAAGAGGGAAAAATAACTCTGAAAGTGATTCAGAGATCATTAGGTCCACCTCTTCGGTTTCAGCAGGCCAGATGGCCTTTGCACAGAGCCTTGCGGGCAGAGCCATGGGGGCAGGATCCCTACCAGAGCTATGAGGGTGATGCTGACACCCCAGTAGACCTGGAGGACAGGATATCAAACCAAAGAGGACTCCACTCAAGCTTCAAAATTCAATGGAATTTTCTTTGCGAGATTTTGGATTTGCTTGGAACCTGTCACCACTTTTGTACTTCCAGTGTCTCCTTTTTGGAATGGGAATGTCTATCCTATGCCTGTCCCACCATTGTATTTTGGAAGCACATAACTTCTGTGGTTTCACAGGTTCACAGCTGGAGAGCAGGTTTGCTTCAGGATGAATTGTACCTCAGGTCTCACCCATACTGGATTTAGGTGACAATTTAAATGAGACTCTGGACTTTTAGAGTTGATACTGAAATAAGTTAAGACTTTGGGGGCTTTGGGAATAGAATGAATATATTTTGCATGGGAGAAGAACATGAATCTGAGAGTGGCCAGGAGTAGAATCCCGTGGACTGAATTGTGCCCCCACGTCACCCCCAAAATTCATATTGGGAAGTCCTAACTCCCAATGTTATTTGGAGATAGGACTTACGGGGGGAGATGAAATTAAATGAGATCTTAAGGGTGAGGTCCTAATTTGATAGGGCGATTGGCCTTATAAGAAGACAAGATAAATGCCTGTGATCCAGCGCTTTGGGAGGCCAAATCGCAAGGTCAGGAGATGGAGAACATCCTGGCTAACACGGTGAAACACCGTCTCTACTAAAAATACAAAAGATTAGCCGGATGTGGTGGCGGGTGCCTGTAGTCCCAGCTACTTGGGAGGCAGAGACAGGAGAATGGCGTAAACCTGGAAGGTGGAGCTTGCTGTGAGCTGAGATCACGCCACTGCACTCCCGCCTGGGTGACAGAGCGAGACTCCGTCTCAAAAAAAAAAAAAAAAACACCAAGGAAAGAGAGCTCTTTCTTCAAGCACATACACTGAGGAGAGGCCACCTGCAAGCCAGGAAGAGAGCCTTCCCCAGAATCCAACCATGCTGGCACCCTAGTCTTGGTCTTTCAGCCTCCAGAGTGTGAGGAAACAATTTCTATTATTGGAGCCACCCAAGTCTGTGGTATTTTGTTATGGTGGCCTCAGCAGATTTAGAGTGTATATTTAAAAAGCCATTAAAACCATTTTTCAAGATTTTATTTTAAAAATATATGTAATTGGCCAGGCGCGGTGGCTCACGCCTGTAATCCCAGCCCTTTGGGAGGCCGAGGTGGGTGGATTACGAGGTCAGGAGATCGAGACCAGCCTGGCTAACACGGTGAAACCCCGTCTCTACTAAAAATACAAAAAATTAGCCAGGCGTGGTGGCAGGCGCCTGTAGTCCCAGCTGCTCAGGAGGCTGAGGCAGGAGAATGGCATGAACGGGGGGCGCGGAGCTTGCAGTGAGCGGAGATCGTGCCACTGCACTTTAGCCTGGGCGACAGAGTGAGACTCCATCTCAAAAACAAAACAAAACAAAACAAAAAAATATATATGTATAATTCAGGAAGCCAGGCACAGTGGCTCACACCTATAATCCCAGCACTTTGGGAGGCCAAGGCAGGAGGATTGCCTGAGCTCAGTAGTTCAAGACCAGCCTGGGCAACACGGTGAAACCCTGTCTTTACTAAAATGCAAAAAAATGGCCAGGTGCGGTGGCTTATGCCTGTAATCCCAACACTTTGGGAGGCCAAGGTAGGCGAATCACCTGAGGTCAGGAGTTCAAGACCCGCCTGGCCAACATGGTAAAACGTTGTCTCTACTAAAAATGCAAAAATTAGCCAGGTGTGGTAGCAGGTACCTATAGTCCCAGCTACTTGGGAGGCTGAGGCAGGAGAATCACTTGAACCCGGGAGGTGGAGGCTGCAGTGAGCTGAGATTGCACCACTGCACTCCAGCCTGGGTGACAGAGCAAGACTCCGTCTCAATAAATAAATAAATAAATAAATGACTCCGTCTCAGTCAATCAATCAATCAATAAAATAAATAACAAAAAATTAGCCAGCCGTGGCGGTAGTCCCAGCTACTCAGGAGGCTGAGGCAAGAGAATCGCTTGAACCCAGGAGGCGGAGGTTGCAGTGAGCCGAGATAATGTCACTGCATTGCACTCCAGCCTAGGCAACAGCGAGACTCCGTCTCCCCAAAAAACCCAAAAAGCCTTCAACCCAGAAGAAATCAGCGGATTCTTGAACACTGACAGAATTGAGATGTAAAGCCCCAGACATTGTAGTTAAGCCTTAGGTTTTCAAAGACCAATCCCAGCTTACATTTTTCTACAACTTAGATGTTTTTACAGAACACCCATGATAAACTGATGACACAATCTCTAGTAGTATGAGGTACACCCAGCCACCACCTCAGCCTTCGCAAATGTGGAGCTTATGTCATGCACTGAATTTTTAGTTGTGCTGATGATAGACGTCAGAGTGGCAATGCCTGCACGTGTGGAATTATGACACTGAACAAGCAGGGCTCAGGGCATATTTTCAGAAAGCCATTTTCTTTGTCTCTTGCCACCCCTTAAATCATCATTTATTCTTTCAGAAAGTATTTATGAAGTCTCAGGTAGTCTCTGCGGTTAAAGCAGGAGGCAGGACAGATGACTTTCCTTCCCTCATGGAGTTTGCACTAGTTGGGGAGACAGACAATAAAGCAATAGTTATGGCTGGATGCAGTTGCTCAGCTCTTCTATTCCCAGCACTTTGGGAGGCTGAGGCAGGAGGATCACTTGAGTCCAGGAGTTTAAGACAAGCCTGGGTGACATAGCGAGACCCCATCTCTATAAAAAAGAAAATAGTAAAAAATAGTAGTTATGAGTGAAGGGATAGAGGAAGTGGTCTGGGACATGGTATTTGAGGGATCCTAGCATTGATGAGTGAGTCAGGAGCTGAGTGGGCAGTGTCTTACTGGGTTTCCTCAAGTCGAGTCACACACACAGGCTTGTTCTGTAGGCTTGCGTGCATGCTTGAGTCATGACAGAGATTCCTTTGATCCAGTGATTCATAAATTAAATCATAAAACACTGCTCAGGGTTCGTGCATTAAGCCTTTTTATTTGCTTAAACACAAACACCACTGCGGCTTCACTACAGCTTTTGCTGGGTCCGGGCGTGGCACCTCCTGATTCAGTGAGTGCTTTAAGAAGGGGGTGATGTGGGCAACACAGCCTGGGGCCAGCCTCCTTTCCAAGGAGCTTGCCAAACTTTTCTGCCCCAGAGGGGCCCCTGTTCATAGATGCTACCTTCAAATGCTCAGAAACTTCTAGATTGGTTTGGATTAAGAAACTCATCCTTTAAAATATAAACAGCCCTTTTGGATGGTAAAATCACTCATTATGAATTATTTCATTATGATTGAATGATTCAGCTTTTTTATTACCTGGCAAGGCACTTGGAGCCTTGAGGCAATGAGATTTTCATCAGCAAAACAAAGTAATCTGGAAGAATGGGGTCCTCACATTGAAGACAGACCTCGGGTGGTGGAGGGGATGGGGGGGATTTGGGTGGTGAGGGGATGTGATAGCACAGTGGGGATGGGCAGCCAAGGAGAGGAATTCCAACGAGGAGGAAGTTTGCCCCACAGTTTTGCCATCACCCCACTCTGCACATCATCTCACCATCTGCCTGAAGGCCCCATGCGGAGTACCCACAGAAGAACCCAGAGCCATCCTGAGAGTTCCCACCACCAGGTCTCCTAGCCTTTGCTCCACGCAGGCAAGCAGCTCTACCAGGCGGGAGAGCCAGGCCCCCACCGCGAGACCTGTGGCAATTCCAGGGGAATTTCTGGCATTCCAGACCTAAGTGGAGCGGACCTGACTCTGTCAGGACTCTAATTCAAGCAGGCCTGGCATCAGCAAGGACCTTCTCAGGTCAGAAGCAGGTTCTCAGTGAATCAATGAGTCCACAAGCCCCTCAGCCCAGGTTCTGTGGCTGCCTAAAAGTCCACATGAACCCAGGTGGGCACCTGTGTGTTGTGAGACATAACAGCACAGCCATTTTGGTTTCAGCTTTTGGCAAACAGTGTGTATTTTGTACATGCCTGGAAACATTAAAATACCATGCCCATTTTGACAACAGTAGGAGTAATTGCCTACTTCTGCTTAGAAAATCTAAAAGAGAAAAACAATGCTAAGCTGCTTTCTGTTTCAACCTCTAGGTCTAAAATGATGGCCTGTGGAGTCCATCTGTCTTTTAGTTTATACTAATGATCATTGGTAGGGGCTAATTGATATAACTTCCCTTGAAATGTGCTGGTTGGTGTTTTACCAGATGAAGTCTATGCGAACAGCTTGATTTCTACTGTGATCGACAGCTGCAACTGCTCAGACTCCAGTGACATTGAACTGAGTGATGACTGGGCTGCCAAGAAATCTCCCAAAATCTCCAGAGCTAGCAAATCACCCAAACTCCCAAGGTAATCTCAGTCTTCGGGGTGATCGTCCTTTCTTGTGCCTCTGAATATGTGTGTTTGTGGCTGCAACAGAATCCCACTAAAACTGACCAGAAGAGTCAAAGAGCCACCTCCCTGCCTTTTCTTCCAGAAGATTCCAGCTGGAATAATTACAACTTCTATTTGTTTTGTTTTGTTTTTCCTTTGGGATAGACAAAGACACGCAGAAGTTTGCTACACCCTCAGAACTTCTCTAGGCGTTAGCAATGATGGTGGGTGGCAGAGGGGTGGCCATAGTTCCCGGGCTTATATGTTTTTTCTTATAGTTTGAGAAAAGGAATAAAAAGGTTCTCCAGTGGATGTAACATGTTGAAGAGAATGCCAGATAAGATGCCTGTAATGCCAGAGCCGGGCACAGTGGCTCACGCCTGTAATCCCAACACTTTGGGAGGTCGAGGCGGGTGGATCATGAGGTCAAGAGATGGAGAACATCCTGGCCAACGTGGGGAAACCCCGTCTCTACTAAAAATACAAAAATTAGCCAAGCATGGTGCGGGCGCCTGTAGTCCCACCTACTCGGGAGGCTGAGGTGGAAGAATCACTTGAACCCGGGAAGCGGATGTTGCAGAGCCAAGATTGTGTCACTGCACTTCAGCCTGGCAATAGAGCGAGACTCCATCTCAAAAGATTAGATAGATAGATAGATATAAGATATAAATAGATAAGATAGATTAGATAGATATAAGATAAATAGATTAGATAGATATAAGATATAGATAAGATAGATATAAGATAGTTAAATAGATTAGATATAAGATAGATTGATGTGAGATAGATAAGATAGATAGATAGATAGATAGATAGATAGATAGATAGATAGATAGATAGATAGATAGATAGATAGATGGATGCCTGTAATGCTGTAATTGGGAAACATCAACACATCGCATCCACTGTAGAACCTTTTTCTTCACTAAGATTTCTAGTTTTAATTCTGTGATTTTTTTTTTCTGATGCCATGAAAAGCTAAGGTATAAGTTACATACAGATACACACACATCTGTCCAAATTGTAAACACCTAGCCCGTTGCACAAGGGCTATCCCAGTGTCTTCCCCCAAGTTCAAGATAAAGGACATGTCATCATCCCAGAAGGTCCACCTGTGCTCCCTCCATTTGATACCCACTCCCTAGAAGTAATCACTGTTCTGACTTCCATCATCAGCTTTGCTTGTTCTTGAACTTCATATAAATCGAGTCAAACAATATGTTCTCTTTGTATCTGGCCTTTTTTTTTTTTTTTTTTTTTTTGTTTCTCAGTGTAGTGATTTTGAGAGTCATCATGTTGTTGCATGTATCAGTAGTTTGTTTTCTTTATTGCTCCATGGTATTCCATTGTAATGAGTATACTACAATTAATTTATTCTGTTTACCAATCAATGGATATTTGGTAGTTTCCAGTTTGAGGCTATTATGAACAAATCCATGACAAACATTCTTATACAAGTCTTTTTATGGACATGTGCGCTCATTTCTCTTGGGTATAAACTTAGGAAAGGAGTTGCAGGGTCATGGGTTAAATATATGTTAAAGTTTATTAGAAAGTGCTGAGCAGTATTCCAGGGTGGCTGCACCCACATAAATCCTCACCAGCAATTTCTAAGAGAGTCCCAGTTTCTTCCATCCTCAGCGGCAGCTCTGTTGTCATTTTTTAGAAATAATTTGGCCGGGCACGGTGGCTCACGCCTGTAATCCCAGCAGTTTGGGAGGCCGAGACGGGCGGATCACGAGGTCAGGAGATCAAGACCATCCTGGCTAACAAGGTGAAACCCCGTCTCTACTAAAACTAACCGGGCGAGGTGGCGGGCGCCTGTAGTCCCAGCTGCTCGGGAGGCTGAGGCAGGAGAATGGTGTAAACCCAGGAGGCGGAGCTTGCAGTGAGCTGAGATCCGGCCACTGCACTCCAGCCTGGGCGACAGAGCGAGACTCCGTCTCAAAAAAAAGAAAAAAAAAAGAAATAATTCTACCTTGTTCTGGTAGGTGTAGTGGCATCTCATTTCAGTTTAATTCTAATATCTCCAGTGATGGATGCTGCTTAGTTTACATGTTTCTTGGCCACTTGGCTATCTTCTTCTTTTGTGAAGTGTCTGTTCGTCTTCTGCCCTGTTTATTATTGGGTTGTTTTATTGAGTTGTAAGAGTTCTTTCTTTTCGTTTTTTTTTTTTTTTTTTTGAGGAGTCTCGCTCTGTCACCCAGGCTGGCGTGCAGTGGCACGATCTCGGCTCACTGCAACCTCTGCCTCCTTGGTTCGAATGATTCTCCTGCCTCAGCCTCCTGAGCAGCTGGGACTACAGGCTTGTGCCACCACAACCGGCTAATTTTTTGTATTTTTAGTAGAGACAAAGTTTCACCATGTTAGCCAGGATGGTCTCAATCTCCGGACCTCATGATCCACCCGCCTCGGCCTCCCAAAGTGCTGGGATTACAGGTTTGAGCCACTGCGCCCGGCCCAAGCTCCGTGTACCCTCCCCTCCCTTTAGAGCAATCACTACAGGAGCATCTGAATATCTCATTCTTTTTTTTTTTTGAGATGGAGTCTTGCTGTATCGGCCAGCTGGAGTATAGTGGCGTGATCTCGGCTCACTGCAACCTCCATCTCCTGGGTTCAAGTGACTCTCCTGCTTCAGCCTCCCGAGTAGCTGGGACTGCAGGCACGTGCCACCACACCCAGCTAATTTTTGTATTTTTTAGTAGACATGGGGTTTCACCATATTGGCCAGGATGATCTCAAACTCCTGACCTTGTGATCCACCTGCTTCGGCCTCCCTAAGTGCTGGGATTACAGGTGTGAGCCACCGCACCCAACCAAGAGTTCTTTCTTTCTTCTAGATTTGAATCCTTTGTCAGATATCTGTATGGCCATATAGTCCAGCACGTGGCATTCTTCTTTTGTGGTTAGTGCTTTCTGTGTCCTGTTCAGGATGTCTTTGGTTACCTAAGGTCATGGAGCCCTTCTTCAGTTCTCTTCTATCAGCTTTCTAGTTTTAGCTTTCATGCTTATGGATTAATTTTTGTGTTTGGTATGAATTAGAGGTGAATGCTCATTTTTTAAGTATGCAGATATCCAGTTACTCTAGCAGTCTGGTTGATGTCTTTTTTCATCTTTGTTCCAGAGCTTGTTAAAATTGCATGTAACATTATGAACTTTCCTATATTTCCAAAGTGCTTTTTTCCCATTATGTAAGCAGAGAGGACATTTAATGCGTGCAACTAAATCCTTCGCCTTTAAACGTCCTCTTCAGGTTGCCATCTTGCTGTGGCTGGGCCTCCTCCTGCTGTCCTTTCCCCATTTGGACCCTTCACACAGCAGCCAGGCTAATTGTCCCAGATCATAGCTTTAGGGAGCTCAATCTGCCATCCCCCCATTCCTCAGGAGCCCAGAGTTTCTCATCAAGCCCAAAACCAGTATATATGAGACAATGCATTTTTTCACAGACTGTTTTAAACCTTACCATACTCGTTTTAATCACACTGTCTTTGGGGTAGACTGTCATTAAACACGTGTGTCTCCGTGTTATAAATAAAGGGACTGAGGAGCAGAGATACAACATGGGATCAAAAGGCAGCCAAAAAACTTTACTAATTTGATTTAAATATTGCAGATGGTGAAATGCTAGATAAATTTGTTGAAATTCACACTGTTGCAGAAGAAATTAGAAAGATCACTGGCCTTAGGGTAAGAAATGACTTGTCCCACCTGCCGTTTTCCCAGGACGGATTGTGCAGGCCTCTGGCAGAAGGCGGTTTCCACGCTTGCTCCAAGGCAGCGGAGAGTGAAAGACAGTTAATTATTTGAGTTCCTTACAAATGGATCGCTGGATCTCATTTCAGTATATACTCAGTATATTTTGGGAAGGGGTCTTGCTCTGTCGCCCAGGCTCAAGTGGAGTTGTGTAATTGTAGCTCATTGCAACCTTGAATTCCTGGGCTCAAGCGATCCTCGTGCCTCAGCCTCCCAAGCAGCTGGGACTGCAGGTGTGTGCCACCACACCCAGTTTCTCAATATATTTTAAAATGTATATTATTCAATGTAAAGTTGTCATTCTTTCCTCATATTCATAAAGCAAAAGCAAGGGGAGAGCTTTGTTAAATTCAGGCACTGGCTGCAGGGTGAGAACCCAACATACAGGCTGGCTGTCCAGAAAAAGAAAGGAGTGCCAGAGTCAGGGCCATGCTCACTATTCCCGCCACGAGTGCCTGACCCCTCCTGGCCTTGCCTCCCCAGGATCAGCATCGAGGCCCGCAAGTCCCCCAAGCTGCCCCGGGCTGCTCAGGAGCTCTCCCGGTCCCCGCGGTTGCCCCTGCGCAAGCCCTCTGTGGGCTCGCCCAGCCTGACTCGGAGAGAGTTTCCTTTTGAAGACATCACTCAGGTAGGAGCCCGCAGCTGCCCTGCCTCGCTCCCCTCCTCCTGGGGGCTATGCCCAGAGGGCCCCTTCCTACCCGCTGCCTGCCCTGCTCACTGCCACCATGGGCCCCTGAGCTCTGCTCCACATCCTGCATGCCACCTGCTACCTCAGGAGTTGCCCTCAGGTGGAGCTCTGGCTTCTCCACCTGCGCCCCTCAGCGAGTTCTGATCTTGCAGTCACTGTGGGAGAGAACCTCCCACTTCCTATCACAGCTCCCACCGTCCAGCCCTGCCTGCCTTTCCCTCCTGGCTCCTCAGTGCCCCCTCACCCTCCAGGTGCTGTAGCCACACCTGATTCTCACCTGCCCCAGGCTTTGCCCTGCCTAGATTGTCACCACACCACCTCCTCATCCTTGTTTCTGCCCCATGCTTCCAGATGGAACTCCACCACCACCTCTGCTGTGAAGGCCTCCTGCCCTGGCTTAGCTGGGAGGGGCCAACACACCTGGTGTAGAACTACCTTATGACATTGCTCAGTGACTTCTTTATACACAGATCATTACAAGCTTTATCTCCTCCATCAGGTTATAAGCTCCTTAAGGGGCTGTATTTTGTCCATTTTTATTTTTGCCATTGCATACATACCTTGGGCATAATAATTTCTTAAATTTTAAAAAATTTAATTGAATGAGAAAACAGATGATGGGTAGTTTCAGGACATCCTGGTATCAATGCAACCGATGTTTTCAGGAGAAATATCCAGGATAAAAATGGATTCAGAGTTAGATCCCTTTCTAGGCTTCTTTAAATCACACACCTGTGGACATAGTGGGACACACCCCCACCTTTCCCCCAGCTCGATGCGCACCCACTCACTGCTGCCTGCCTGACAGCCCTTGTTAGCTTCTGATCTTGGAAATGGTAGATGAGGTAGAGAATGGGTGTTTCTTGCAGTGTACACTCGTGGTTTGTTAAGTAATAAATATTAACATTCTTACTAAGTGACCAATTGAAAATATGGAAATAGGTTGTGATTCTTCTTTTTTCTTTTCTTCCCCCACCACAGCACAACTATCTTGCTCAGGTCACGTCTAATATCTGGGGAACCAAATTTAAGATTGTGGGCTTGGCTGCTTTCCTGCCAACCAACCTCGGTGCAGGTAAAAATCACGTCCTGTTCTCTCATTGTCCCAGTTGGAACAAACTAAAATGTCCAGTTTCCACCTTTAGTGGTTTAAAATAGAAGATGAAAGTGTAAAATAGAAGATGCATAACCTACTAAAAATGGTTTTTGAAAAATTCTGAATCTATGAGTTGTACGAAGCAACTCATACACAGATCCTTTAAAATAGATTATTACTACAGATTAGATGTTAGAAAGACCTATTGCTATGAGGCATCTCAGAGATTTTTTAAACAGCAGTGCATTTGAGTTTTTCATTTTGAAGTATCTGAGCTCAAAGAAAAAGAGGAATAAAATGTAAACATAAAACCAACTTAGGGAATCACAATGGACCATCCCTGTACATAGTGCAAGTAAATCTCATAATATTTTCAACAACCTGGAAACTCTCTGATGACCACAAATGTCTGTTTTTCAGTTACTTGTTTGTGTCCTATTGATAGATAAGGTTGATTTTTAATAACCACTGTTTGACTATTGTGATTATTCCCACATTAGTAAGCTGAGAACTTAGCCATCTGCCTCTGGTAAATATTGAAAAAGGGAATGGAAGTGAGAATTTACTTAATGGGTCTTTTCATTCTCGGATGTTGAATAGGTCCACAAATAAGCCAGTAAAGATCATACAATGAGAGAGCATGTGAGAGCCTTTGAGACAAACGATGGCCTTTTTTTGGGGGGTGCGGGGAGGTAGGGCCTGGCTATGTCACCCATGCTCGAGTGCAGTGGCACCACCCCAGCTCGCTGCAACCTCAAGCTCCTGTGCTCAAGTGATTCTCCCACCTCCGCCTGTACTAGCTAGGGCGGTAGACAAAGCACATGCCACCATGCCCAGCTAATTTTTTAAAATTTTTGGTAGAGATAGGACTTCACTGTTTTGTCCAGGCTGGTCTTAAACTCTTGGCTTCAAGCCATCCCCCCATCTTGGCCTCTCAAAGTGCTGGGGTTACAGGTGTGAGCTACCATGCCCAGCCTGACCTTTTTAAAAGTACCATTTTGGTCCACAGAGCTACTTTGTCAAGCGAAAAGAAATTTCCACTTGATTCTGTTAATACTAGAGAACAGAAATTAACTATTGGATACTAGAAGATATGTTATATGTGGTACCCCATTAAATAATCTTTTCAAAGACAGTATATGGCCCTCTAGTGAACTTAAAAAGTGAGCGCTGTTCCCCAGGTTGGATAATTTGTTTTCTTCAATTAGAATGATCTGGCCCATGAAATTTTTTTATTTTGAATTTTTGGCATTTTAACAATACACAGTAGATTCCACAAAATTCAAAAGATTCAGAGGGGTCTACATTAAAAATCTCTGTCATTCTCACCATCAGCCACCTAGTTTTCTTTCGTGGAGGTAACTGATGGTCTTTTTCTAATCCCTCCTAGAATTTTTTTTAAATTGCTTTGTCAATGTGAACAACAAATAATAGCACTTTAATGCATTCATTCTTAAGTCATATGGAACCACACAGAATTTTTAAACCAAAATTCATATTCTCTTTCCTTTGTGGGCAAGAGAGATAAACACACGCATGGGGCCTTTCCTACTGTTGGGCGGGAGAAGTTACCTTAGCCCATACCAGTCCATGGGCCAGCCCTGCAAAGATGCTTGGACAAAGGAGGCCTGCTGTGCCGCAGGCATGCGGCAGGTCAGCCGCTAAGTGTTAAGGTTACCGCCATGGAGCTAGAATAAAGAAGCTTTGTGCTACCTGTCTCACAGGAGAGACTACTGAACACAAAAGCAAGTTCATAGGGCAGTTTCGCCCCGACTTTAACTACTGTGAAACTTAAATTTAGATTCATTATATTTAAACTTATTTTGTCTCCTCTAAATATTTTAGTTGCAATCTGGGCCTTCTCCTAATGTCCCTGTTAATCAAATTAAATCTTGAGGTTTTATTTTATTTTATTTTATTTTATTTTTTTTTTTTTTTTTGAGACGGAGTCTGGCTCTGTCGCCCAGGCTGGAGTGCAGTGGCCGGATCTCAGCTCACTGCAAGCTCCGCCTCCCGGGTTTACGCCATTCTCCTGCCTCAGCCTCCTGAGTAGCTGGGACTACAGGCGCCCGCCACCTCGCCCGGCTAGTTTTTTTGTATTTTTTAGTAGAGACGGGGTTTCACCGTGTTAGCCAGGATGGTCTCGATCTCCTGACCTCGTGATCCGCCCGTCTCGGCCTCCCAAAGTGCTGGGATTACAGGCTTGAGCCACCGCGCCCGGCCTATCTTGAGGTTTTAAAAAAAACTGTGTGGAAATTCCCTATAAATCTCTATCTTGATGATTAGATTAAAATTGAAAGCCAAGGCTCCAGCTGAAATGAAGGCTGTGTTTTATTCCTACATGAAACCATGCCACCCCCATCTCAACATTGCTTTCACACGGTTCCTGGGTTGCTCAAGCTTCCCTTGTTTGGCACTCTGGTTGTCACAACTATTTCCATTCAATCATCCTTCTGATTACAAATGAGGTTTTTGAAAAATATGTTTTTATACCCTAGCTCTTTCCAAAAGAAATAATTTATGTCTAAAATGTTTTTGACATTTGAAATGTGTAGTTCTGTAGACAATCCACTGGCAAGGAGGCCAAGCTAGACCAGGAATCTGCTGTTACTGAATCCAGAACCGTGGCTAGTATGGTCGTACTGAGTACTAGGGAGAAATGAAGAGCTCCTCTCGGCCTCTGGACCCTGCCTACACAGATCTGTCTTCTGATGGCAGGGAAACTGCAGTGTGCTCTTCTTCCCGTGACTCTCTTGACACTTTGGCTCTACTCTGGTGTGTCTCTGTTAACTGTGCCCTTCTTTTTCCCCACTAGTAATCTATAAAACCAGCCTCCTGCATCTCCAACCGCGGCAAATGACCATTTATCTCCCAGAAGTTCGGAAAATTTCCATGGACTATATTAATTTACCTGTCTTCAACCCAAATGTTTTCAGTGAAGATGAAGATGATTTACCAGGTGTGTTCACATACATCAACTTGTTTGTCACGGTCCCTCTGTCAGTGGATCGTGCAAAGGGAACAGAGTGGCAAGTTGTTGAGGTTTCAGTCTGCTCCCTAGGTTCAGAAAAGGTATTCCTGCCTCAGTAAGGTCGGTAGATATGATGGCGTGTCCCAGGGGAAAAAGTCACAGGTTGGCACCAGTGTTGGCAGGAGCGGGGCTGCTGGAGCACAGATGGTTACAGTGGCAGCGGTGCCTTGTGTTTGTGGAGCACAGCTCTACCATCTGGCTTTATCCTCACAGCTATCCTCTTAGTCATGTGTCTGGATTCAGGTAAGTTTGTGGGACTGATTGGAACTAAATAAAATCAGAACTGAGACCCAGTCTCATTGATCAAGGCCAGCCTTCATCCTTTCAATCCCTGCTGAGATACTGTCTCACTCCAGCATTCCCGTGGTGCCCACAGAGTCTAGTTTCTCAAATCTGCCCTGTGTCCAGGACACAAAAGCCTTTACCTGTAACCACCTCTCTTCCACCGCAACCGCATGTCTCCGTGTACAGGACCCTGGCCTGAGTTCAAGATAAAATCTGGTATACGATTTTTAAATTCCAGTTTTCAGATGGTAAATATCAATATATATAGCATCTTAAGTTAATGTGTTTCCTGGCGGGGGGATTCTTAAAGGTCCTATTTTGATTAATGGATTACAGTGACTTCCAGTTAGTCTGGCCAGTTAGTTGTGTGTAACTATTTCAGTTGCTAGAGGGTACTTGAAAATAACTTGCTTTTCTAAGTAAAAGACCACCTGAGATTTTATAGATACACAGACTCCTCTACTTCCAACTAAGCAGGGCTCTGGAAGTCTCCAGTTTCTGAGCTAGAGGAACCTGGACATGGACTGTGACTTCTCCAGTATCTGGATGTCTGTGACCCGAGGGACTGGTTCTCACAGTGGACATAGAGGGCCACCCATTCCAGCTCGGGCCCTGCTCCTCAGTCGGGCTCTGAACTTGAGGGAATTGTTTACCTTCTCTCAGCCCAGTCTTTTTACCTGAAAAAAATGATTTCTACTGCACTTTCCAACAATAGCCATCTTGCTTCTCTGATGGTGACCTCTCCTGCATGGGTGAGCAAATCTCCTAGGCTTATGTGGTCCTAATAGGCCAAGCTTACAACCACATAAATACCTGTAGTTTGGTGAAGCCTCCCATACCTGAGCTTTCTAGTGCATCCCCTTCTACTTCAGAATCTTGGAATTAGAAGTATCTTTTAAACTTTCCCCTTAACGCTTTCCCTGTTCTCCCAAAATGCGACGAATACAGCCCTCTCCAAGGTTCAGCTGTTGCTGCTGTTGTCCTTATTGTCTGTGGTTCCCAATGAGAGGAGGGAACATATTGTCTCAGGGATTACATTTAATGATGGTGACTCAGCGAAGAGGCTCTTCTTCCTTAAAGGGGAAGATGCCTGCCATCAGTGTTTCATACAGACGGGAGAGCTTCTCGAAGGGCATCTGAACAGGAATGACAGGAAACCTGAGACAGACCCAAATTTGTGCGGCCAGGGGAGAGTTATGTCTCACTAGGAGACCCCCAAGGAAGGGCCAGCTTAGCTTCTGATAAACTGGCTGGCTTGATTCTGTAGTTCTTTTGATGAAAAGTCAGCCAGTGTCACACTTCCTAATCATAGACTAGCTGCCACATAGTACTTACACCATACCTCAGATTTCTGGATCAGTGGCAGTTTTCTCTAAGGGAAATGCCACAGGGTGGCACAGTGGGCCTAGAGGAGCCAGTTGCAGAGTGCTCAGTGTGCACTTTAAACAGGGCCGTGCAGACAGCAGCTCTGAGCACCTGTCTCTAGATCACTGTTCAAACGCGCGCTCTGTTAAACTTTCACTGTGTACAAATAGGATATATTTATAGGGTTTAATTCAGCGTGGTTCTACCTTACATACTATTTGAAATGCTAAAAAGCAGATAAAGGTCAGGCATGATGGCTCACACCTGTAGTCCCAGCCCTTTGGGAGGCGAGGTGGGTGGATCACCGGAGGTCAGGAGTTGGGGACCAGCCTGGCCAACAAGGCAAAACCCCATCTCTACTAAAAATACAAAAATTAGCTGGGCATGGTGGTGTACGTCTGTAGTCCCAACTTCTGGGGAGGCTGAGGCAGGAGAATCACTTGAACCCAGGAGGTGGAGGTTGCAGTGAGCCGAAATCATGCCACTTCATGTCTGGGCGACAGAGCAAGACTCTCTTAAAAAAAAAAAAAAAAAATTAGGAAATGATCCATCATGATGTGATACTCAGATTCACTAGAAGATTCTTTTCATTGTTTTTTCTACTACGTTTTACATGGTTCTATTTACATACATTTCTTATACACATCTCTTGCGTGACACTTGCCACACTATCCATCCCATAATCATGAATAGACCTAATTCAGAGGCCTAGGCACTGCGAGTCCTCAGTGGAGGTTTTTCCTGTACCATTGCCCTCTTCCTGCATAAAAGGATGGGTGTTTTATGAATATCACCAGTAAAAAGCTTCTTCAGACATTTAATTATCTGTGATGGTGCCATTGAGGCACTGGTGCCAAGTTTAGAAGGTTCAAAAGTGAGCTAGTTGAAAAGTTATAACAGTACCTTTAGCTAACAGACAAGCAGCAGGCTGCCCTCAAGAACCCATCTCACTTGTGTGAGCAGGCCAGCTTTCCCCAAGCAGACACGTCTCTGTCTCTGGCAATTGCGTTTTGTTTACAGAAGGAGACTGGATGAGTCCAGATGTATTACTTATCCTGATCCGGTTTAATGGCACTGTTTTTGTAAGCAGTTCCTTTTTCTAATTTTCTTCCAGTGACGGGAGCATCTGGTGTCCCTGAGAACAGCCCACCTTGTACGGTGAACATCCCTATTGCACCGATCCACAGCTCGGCTCAGGCTATGTCCCCCACGCAGAGCATAGGGCTGGTGCAGTCCCTACTGGCCAATCAGAATGTGCAGCTAGATGTCCTGACCAACCAGACGACAGCTGTAGGAGCAGCAGAACATGCAGGTGACAGTGCCACCCAGTACCCAGTCTCCAACCGGTACTCCAATCCTGGACAGGTGATTTTCGGAAGCGTGGAAATGGGCCGCATCATTCAGAACCCCCCTCCACTGTCCCTGCCTCCCCCGCCGCAGGGGCTCATGCAGCTGTCCACGGTGGGCCATGGAGACCGAGACCACGAACACCTGCAAAAGTCAGCCAAGGCCCTGCGGCCAACACCGCAGCTGGCAGCTGAGGGGGACGCAGTGGTCTTCAGTGCCCCCCAGGAGGTCCAGGTGACAAAGATGAACCCTCCACCCCCATACCCAGGAACCATCCCCGCCGCCCCCACCACAGCAGCACCCCCGCCCCCTCTGCCGCCCCCACAGCCCCCAGTGGATGTGTGCCTGAAGAAGGGCGACTTCTCCCTCTACCCCACGTCAGTGCACTACCAGACTCCCCTGGGCTATGAGAGGATCACCACCTTCGACAGCAGTGGCAATGTGGAGGAGGTGTGCCGGCCCCGCACCCGGATGCTGTGCTCCCAGAACACCTACACCCTCCCCGGCCCAGGTAGCTCCGCCACCTTGAGGCTCACAGCCACTGAGAAGAAGGTCCCCCAGCCCTGCAGCAGTGCCACCCTGAACCGCCTGACCGTCCCTCGCTACTCCATCCCCACCGGGGACCCACCCCCGTATCCCGAAATTGCCAGCCAACTGGCCCAGGGGCGGGGGGCTGCCCAGAGGTCCGACAATAGCCTCATCCACGCTACCCTGCGGAGGAACAACCGTGAGGCTGCGCTCAAGCTGGCCCAGCTGGCCGACAGCCCGCGGGCCCCCCTGCAGCCCCTGGCCAAGCCCAAGGGCGGGCCTGGGGGGCTGGTGACACAGCTCCCAGCGCGGCCCCCACCTGCTCTGTACACCTGCAGTCAGTGCAGTGGCACGGGGCCCAGCTCGCAGCCTGGAGCTTCCCTGGCCCATACCGCCAGCACCTCCCCATTGGCCTCCCAGTCCTCCTACAGCCTCCTGAGCCCACCCGACAGCGCCCGTGACCGCACCGACTACGTCAACTCCGCCTTCACAGAGGACGAGGCCCTGTCCCAGCACTGTCAGCTTGAGAAGCCCCTGAGGCACCCTTCCCTGCCTGAAGCTGCTGTCACCCTGAAACGGCCACCCCCTTACCAGTGGGACCCCATGCTGGGTGAGGACGTTTGGGTTCCTCAAGAAAGGACAGCACAGACTTCAGGGCCCAACCCCTTAAAACTGTCCCCTCTGATGCTGAGTCAGGGCCAGCACCTGGATGTGTCCCGACTGCCCTTCATCTCCCCCAAGTCTCCTGCCAGCCCCACTGCCACTTTCCAAACAGGCTATGGGATGGGAGTGCCATATCCCGGAAGCTATAACAACCCCCCTTTGCCTGGAGTGCAGGCTCCCTGCTCTCCCAAAGATACCCTGTCCCCGACACAGTTTGCACAACAGGAGCCTGCTGTGGTCCTTCAGCCAGTGTACCCGCCTAGCCTCTCCTATTGCACCCTACCCCCCATGTACCCAGGAAGCAGCACATGCTCTAGTTTACAGCTGCCACCTGTCGCCTTGCACCCATGGAGTTCCTACAGCGCCTGCCCGCCCGTGCAGAACCCCCAGGGCACTCTCCCCTCAAAGCCACACTTGGTGGTGGAGAAGCCCCTTGTGTCCCCACCACCTGCCGAACTCCAAAGCCACATGGGCACAGAGGTGATGGTAGAAACTGCCGACAGCTTCCAGGAAGTCCTCTCCCTGACCGAAAGCCCAGTCCCCCAGCGGACAGAAAAATTTGGAAAGAAGAACCGGAAGCGCCTGGACAGCCGAGCAGAAGAAGGCAGCGTTCAGGCCATCACTGAGGGCAAAGTGAAGAAGGAGGCTAGGACTTTGAGTGACTTTAATTCCCTTATCTCCAGCCCACACTTGGGGAGAGAGAAGAAGAAAGTCAAGAGTCAGAAAGACCAACTGAAGTCAAAGAAGTTGAATAAGACAAACGAGTTCCAGGACAGCTCCGAGAGTGAGCCTGAGCTGTTCATCAGCGGGGATGAGCTCATGAACCAGAGCCAGGGCAGCAGAAAGGGCTGGAAGAGCAAGCGTGCCCCACGGGCTGCTGGCGAGCTGGAGGAGGCCAAGTGCCGGCGGGCCAGTGAGAAGGAGGACGGGCGGCTGGGTAGCCAAGGCTTTGTGTACGTGATGGCCAACAAGCAGCCGCTGTGGAATGAGGCCACCCAGGTCTACCAGCTGGACTTCGGGGGGCGGGTGACCCAGGAGTCTGCCAAGAACTTCCAGATCGAGTTAGAGGGGCGGCAGGTAAGACCACAGACTGGGTGGCGCTGTGGACCCAGAAGGCGAGGGCATCAGGGCCTCAGCCTTCAAGGAGCATTTTTCAAAAGGCCAAATGGGAAATGTGGAAAACAACAAATACCTCTTAGGTGGAGCTCACGGGGTTATGATTTTTAGTCTGCCCACTGCCGTCTTGTATTTTTTTTTCTTTTTGAGACAGAGTCTCGCTCTGTCGCCCAGGCTGGAGTGCAGTGGCGCGATCTTGGCTCCCTGCAAGCTCTGCCTTCTGGGTTCATGCCATTCTCCCGCCTCAGCCTCCCGAGTAGCTGGGACTACAGGCACGAGCCACCACACCCGGCTAATTTTTTGTATTTTTAGTAGAGACGGGATTTCACCGTGTTAGCCAGAATGGTCCCTATCTCCTGACCTCGTGATCCGCCCGCCTTGGCCTCCCAAAGTGCTAGGATTACAAGCGTGAGCCACCACGCCCGACCCTAATTTTTTTTTTTTTTTTTTTTTTTTTTTTTTAAAGAAATGGGAGTCTCACTATGTTCAGTCCAGGCTGGTCTCAAACTCCTGGGATCCAAGTGATCCTCCTGCCTCAGCCTCTCAAAATGTTGGGATTACAGGCGTGAGCCAACACACCTGGCCTGCACTCATATTTGTAAAGAATACGTTTCTACTTCTATTCATTGACTTTTCTGGTTTTGGCATCAGATGGTGACTTCCTAAGGAACGTAAGGGTTAGTTTTGCTCACGCTGTGCACACAAACACACACACGTATGCACACAGTTTTTCCTTCCCCATTAAATCAGTGGTCACGGCCGGGCGCGGTGGCTCAAGCCTGTAATCCCAGCACTTTGGGAGGCCGAGGCGGGCGGATCACGAGGTCAGGAGATCGAGACCATCCTGGCTAACATGGTGAAACCCCGTCTCTACTAAAAATACAAAAAACTAGCCGGGCGTGGTGGCGGGCGCCTGTAGTCCCAGCTACTCGGAGGCTGAGGCAGGAGAATGGCCTGAACCTGGGAGGCGGAGCTTGCAGTGAGCCGAGATCGCGCCACTGCACTCCAGCCTGGGTGACACAGCGCGAGACTCCGTCTCAAAAAAAAAAAAAAAAAAAATCAGTGGTCACTGGTTACCTTGTTATGCTAGTCAGTAGGACCCACAGCTGAGCCATGTATTAGAGCTTAGTTACATTTCCTTTTTTGTATACTTTTCTTTCCCTAGACATACCAACTTCCTGTTTTCTGTCTGTTTGCTCGTTTGCCTATTTCTCTGTATATGGAAGTCAATACCCAGTTCTCGAACCAGATGTAACCTCATGGTGCAGCTGAACACATTGGGTCCTAGTTCTTCCCTGCTCCAGCCTGGAAGGGTTGCTCTGTCCTGCTGCCAATGTCCCCCTTCACCATCCTGCAAAGTCCCTTCCCCTCTCTACTTAAATTCACATTTTTGTTAATTCATTCAATAAATGTTATTGAGAACCTGCTGTGTGCCTGGCAATCCTCTAAGCCCAGGGGTTGGCAAACTGGCCGTTGGGCCATTCTGGCCAGCCGCCTCTTTTTGGAACAAAGTTTTATTGGAGCACAGCCACACTCATTCACCTGAGTGTCGTCCCTGGCTGTTTTTGGCCAGACAACAGCAGAGTTGAGGAGTTATGGTAAAAACCGTATAACCCACAAAGCCTAAAATATTTATTATCAGCCCCGCACAGAAAGTTTGTCAACCCCTGCTATAGTACTAGAATCAGGGCAGTGAGGAAGACAGACAGAGATCCCGCCGCTGTGGAGCACATAGGTTGAGTACCAGAGGCGATGAGTGCAGCCCATGTGCTAGGGCGTGGTGCCACTGTCTGATGGGATGTGGGCACAGGAACTGGTGAGGAGGTGGCCACCAAGTCCCTCCCTGAGGCAGCGGCGTTGGACAGTGGCAATGCTGCTTCTCTTCTGGAGCCTCTGGCCTGTTGGTGCTTCTTTCTGCTTTTCTTTCTCCTTTCTACTTCCTACGTGAAGAAACCACTTCATTTGATCTATAGCATTCCCCCCATTCTTTTTTTTTTCTTTTTTCTTTTAGATTCAAGGGTACATGTGCTTATTACATGGGCATTACATGCGTAATGGGGGGTGGGCTTCTAGTGTGCCCATCACCCAAACATTGGACGTTGTGCCCCCAGGTAACTTTTCATGGATGGAGCTGGAGGCCATTGTCCCCACATTCCAAACCTTGCTTATTGTCTCCATTGTGTTAACATGTTCCTCAGTCCCCTTGTTTCCTACAAACTTGGAGTTAGATATAGAAGCTTCACCAGATTCAGAGTCACTTTTGTTAGCAAAAGCATCTCATAGACAGTGCTGTCTGCTTCCATCAGGAGCCATGCAGACCCAGCTTGTCGCCTTGCTCTCCTTGTTTTTTTGTTTGTTTGTTTGTGTTTTTTTATTTGTTTTTTTTTTTTTTTTGAGACAGAGTCTCCTCTGTCGCCCAGGCTGGAGTGCAGTGGTGCGATCTCAGCTCACTGCAAGCTTTGCCTCCCAGGTTTATGCCATTCTCCTGCCTCAACCTCCCGAGTAGCTGGGAGTACAGGCGCCGGCCACCACGCCCAGCTAATTTTTTGTATTTTTAATAGAGACGGGGTTTCACTGTGTTAGCCAGGATAGTCTCAATCTCCTGACCTCATGATCCGCTCGCCTCAGCCTCCCAAAATGCTGGGATTATAGGCATGAGCTGTCACTCCCGGCCTTTTTGCCTTGTTCTGTAATGTCTTTGCCTCCCCTGCCCTCCTCCAGGTGATGCAATTTGGACGGATTGATGGCAATGCGTATATTCTAGACTTCCAGTACCCGTTCTCAGCCGTGCAGGCCTTTGCAGTTGCCCTGGCCAACGTGACTCAGCGCCTCAAATGAAGAGACTGGTGTGGGGAGGAGAGAGATGCAGAGAGCCTTTGGAAGAGGTCTTCGGAGATGCCAGAGGAGCCCTCAAGGGGCCGGATACCTGGGAGGACCAGAAGCCAACAGCGAAACTGGAAAAGCCCAGCAGGCCCAGGAGAGGGCGCTGACCTGTGGTCATCATTTATTTGGTTGGGCTTTATTACCTTTTATTGTCTGTTCTTCTTTTCTTCTTTCATTTCAGTGGCATTTGGAAGCAAAGAGTGCTAGGCACCTGCTGTTCTTTCCAGAAACGTAGCTTGGCTGTGGTAATGCTCTACTGGGCCCTTCAGAATGAAGACAGACTGCCTTAGAGCCTGCTATTCTTTCACACATAGGGAGGATGCATTCTCATGCATTCTCCTCCAACATCACCACTAGTGTAAAAGCAAAAAGCTTTTACAAAATTCTGAAGATACAGGTTCTTGGGGAACGGGGTGGGGACAGCATTTGATTTACACTAATTATATTACTCCCCAAAAGGTGACTTAATTAAAATCGGGCATTTGGGCAGACACACTGTGTTGGACCAACAAAGTAGGATCTTTTCGGGGTGTTCTCACCAGGTAGAAATGTGATTTGCTCATTGAGGATGTTGGGGAAGGGACGAAGGGTGAAGAAGAAACTGCACATATACACGGGTTCACATCACTCTGCAGACAGCGGTGTGACTCAGCGTGTGACTTGTAGCAGCAGTACGAGGGCTACACTCCTGTGCTGACGATGTTTACATTGAAAGCCTCCACTAGTTTCATCGTATGTCAAAGTTCCGTAGGATCAGTGATGATCATTCA
Source organism: Theropithecus gelada (assembly GCF_003255815.1). Taxonomy (NCBI): domain Eukaryota; kingdom Metazoa; phylum Chordata; class Mammalia; order Primates; family Cercopithecidae; genus Theropithecus; species Theropithecus gelada. The sequence goes on along the minus strand of NC_037671.1, from coordinate 107,571,815 downwards.
GTATGACTGGTTCTGGGAGAAGATGAGAGACAAAAATGGAAAGATCCTGGCCTGTGGTAGTGGTAGCAGTTTTCTCAAATAATGTGGTAGCAGTCACTAGATCCCCACATGCTGAGAAACAGCCTCTACTCTCTCTGCCCTTTTACTTTTTAATCTGGAACACATTACTGTAAACGTGATCTTTCCCGTGAGATATCCTGTTCTACGCCTTCCCATTCTAAAAGTGTGGATGAGGCTTGATTTAAAACCACTCCTTTTCTCCTCTTGGCTACATTAAAATTCAGTTGACTACAAATGCTTTCTATGAAATTATAAATGTTACCAAAAAAATGTTAAGTGTTCACCAGGGTATTAAAATACAGGACTATGGTCAAATCTTTGACAAAATTTTCATGATCTTCTTTAAGAAAAAAAGTTGTTTATTAACTGTACAGACTGTTTACTAAGGAGCTAAACCACTGAGAAAACATTGTTAAAATTATACCTAGGTAGTTGGTTGATCACACTTTGTTAATTGTATTAAAAAAAAAAAACCTACCTAGAATATCTCTTCCCACTTCCTCCTCCTCATGAGAACCTGTGGGCAGTGTTCAAGCCCTGAGGACAAAACCCAGTGATTTTTGTTGTTGTTTGTTTTTTTGTTTTTTCAGTTATTCTTACCTGTGATGTTGTTTAGGATCAGGCCCCTCTCCTGGGCCTGCTGTGCAGGAGCCTGCACAGGAACTGTCTGCTGACGTTGGGTTCCAAATTTGGATTTTATTTGGAAACAGACAAGTAGAAGATGCTACAGAAAAGTATTTTCAAATTTAAAAGTTTTTTTAATCCCCTGTTTTAGTTAAAAATTACAAAAGAAACCGACCCATTTTTTTCCCAGAACAAGATGACATGACATCACTCCTGATTCTCTCCAAACCCCAAAGAAATACTGACGAGGTTTTCTGATATGGCAAAGGACATCTCCCATCTAATACCAGGGTTTCTCATTTATATTTAAAGTATTGGGCCTGATATTTTTAGTGGGTGCATTCTTCCAGAAAGAATTTAGCAATATTATCAGAATTAATTCTTTTATATGAGTTTCTGTAGCTTGATATGGTGTTTCAGTGCTTATTAGTTGTGCAATAATGGTTGTAGCCTGTCAGATAATTTAAATGCAATTCCCCTGTTTTATTGTCTAAGAGATAATTATTTATCTTGCTTTTCATAGTGTTCTTAGGAATTATTTTGTGTTATGTTTTGGTGAGTTATGCCCATTTTATTTATTTAGAAAAACAGTATCTTTGTAATGACTTACTTGGTTGCAGTATATTTTGCTGCAAGAAATAGGATATGACAGAAGGTTTTTTTTTTTTTTTTTTTTTAAGACGGAGTCCCACTCTTGTCACACAACTGGAATATAGTGGCACAATCTCGGCTCACTGCAGCCTCTGACTCCAGGGTTCAAGTGATTATTTTGCCTCAGCCTCCCAAGCAGCTGGGATTACAGGCACCCACCACCACCCTTGGTTAATTATTTTGTATTTTTAATAGAGATGGGGTTTCACCGTGTTAGCCAGGCTGGTCTTGAACTCCTGACCTCAGGTGATCTGCCCGTCTCGGCCTCCCAAAGTGCTGGGATTACAGGCGTGAGTCTCCACGCCTGGCCGATAGAAGGATTTTTGCTGGGCAATTTGTAACTTTTCTAATTGAGAAAAAATTCATTTTAATCATTTAAAAATCTTTTTTTAAATTTTGTGTTATTGATTATATACGAAGGAGACTTTTTTTAAGATAACACTCAAATACTATTCTCTCTTCTTTTGAAAATTTTATTTTTATCTGAAAATAAAAGGTGATCTGAAATAAAAAGGGGAGGCCTATTAGAATGAGAGTAGCCAAGGAAAGAATTACTAGGTAATAAGCTTCACTTTCTGTGTTCTAATTGCTTTTGAGATATAAAGACCCTGAAAAAGCCTGTTTGGAACCTGTTTAATAAGAGCAAATATAGGGGAAAATCCTCGAAATGAAAGTTACAAATATATGTGAGAAGAAAAAAATGGATTTTTTAAGCAAATAATTAACTAAGCTTCTAAATTCCTAGCTCACTCCTCAAAAGGCATTTTTCCCTGATGGAGGCACAGGCTTCTGTCTCAGATGTGTGGCGCGCATGAGTTTGTACCGGAGTGACCCCAGCAGCCACTGCTCAACTCCTCTCTCCCAGAGGCCTGAAAAGAGAGGCTGCCCTCCTGCGCCAAGGCAGGCGTAAGCTGCGGGCTGTACGCTCCTAGTAGGGTGACTTTTCACTTAATGGTGGTGGTCTTATTTTCAACTACGGTTTCATTCAGTCAGGCTCTGTTGACTAAATACGACGAAAATTTATACTTTATGCAGGAGATTTCTAAAAATTTTATGTTTATTAATAGTTTATGAATATCAAGATACCTCATTGAATTCCCTAAATTTAAAAGCAGTCCAGTAAAAGGTTAACTGTATAAAGAATCTATGACTTTTTGAGGGAAGTATGATATATTAACAAATACAAACAATTCTAAATTTGTTTTAGCTCTAACCTCATCAAACCAAAGGCACAGATTTGTGTACAATATACCCATTGAATGTATATCCCGAGAAAAACTAGGGCCAAAGAAGCCGGAAAATCTCAAAGCTCTAATGGCAGCATAAATCAAAGAATTTTGCAGGCTAATATTTTTTATCCATAGTCATTGCTCCCTTGTCAAGTGTCCCACAAGGACATGGAAGAATGTGTTATGTTCATCCTGTACTCGTAGCAAAAAGTCAGGAAACCCCAGGGTTAAGCCTGCTCTGCCACAAGGTTGGAGGGTGATCTTGGGCAAGTCCCTGGGGCTGGCTAGGCCTCCATTTGTCCATCTGTGAAATGAAAGGGTCAGCTTGGACAACCCTCTAAACTCCCTTACAGCTCTCACAGCCTAAGAGCGCAACACTAAACAGCCTCATCATTCCACTTTTCATGAGAAGTGTATTTCACAACATTGCCTTTGTGGAGAGAAATATTTCTTTTCCTGTGTTAATGAGCTATGTACTGAATATAAACCAGTGCATTTAAAGTAATATCTTTAGAAAATGCACCTCTAAATGCATTTGGAATTGTGTTCTCATAGAATACACAAAAGTACTGATTCTAGGTAAGAAGAGTCTCCACGTGTGTGCCCTGCTCAGCTGGGTGTCCATGAGAACAGCCCTGAAATAAGTCACTACTCATCCCCAAAACCACAGGAATACATACCTAGGTCACCTCAAATTCCTGAGTGTGCTCTGCCATGTTACACAGTCTTCAAATTCAACAGATTTCTTGAAAAGGAAAGTTTGGCCCAGTAACTGTGGAGAAGGAGTCCATGGTGTCGCTGTGGGCCTGTATCATTTGGCCAAGTCAATGGTTGTAAGCAAAGTTAGTGGAGACAAAAATGTGTCCAAAATGTCGTTTGAGTTCCTGGGATTTCTGTAACAGCACACAACTCAGAACTCTTCAGCATTTGTGTGATTCCTTACCTCTGGCTGATAAAACTCTGATGGGTTGTGGCTTACTTTGTTTCCATTTTCTTTGGCTTTGTGCAATTTTTGTGTAACTTGTACCTATATTTTCTGTTTACAGTTCTTTTTAAGGGGAGGGGTAGGGTTCTAAGATCTTGTTGTTTATTGTAGATACACATTTTTTCGTGTTGTAGAAAAGCATGGGTTATGCATTTGACTGAAAAAGGCACTGTATTATTTACCAAAGGGGTATTGTTTTTGCATTTGTTTATAAATGCATTATTTTGGTACTGTAAATTTGGATATAATTTCTGAGTTTATTACTACTGGCATTTTCTTTTTTCCCTTTTTTTTTTTTTAACCATAAGTGCGCGATGCAGGTGCATAGGTCCCAGACCAAACTAGACCACCAGCATGTTCATGTCCAGACCTCGGCAGTGGCGTGCACTGCTTGTGCACCTCAGTTCCTCCAGTGTTGGTTTGTTTGTTTTTAAATTCAGCATCCTGCTTTGTTTTACTTTACAAGCAAGATCTGTTGTGATTCCCAAATGCGTTTTAATGAGCTCATCCTTATTTGCCTCTCTTCTTATGTATTTTGTGTATTAGATTGTGCAGGAGATATTCTAGAAGGCATTAATGGTTTGCATTCAAAACGATGTGGTTTGTCCAAGTTATTTTCTGTCTTTATTATTGAGATGGATTAATCTCCTTATTTTTTTCTTGATGATTTGAAGTTGTAAGAGTTGTCCAGCTATTGCTTAATAAAATTTTGCAGATCAAAAAAATTGTGTGCAGAATTCTTGAGCCTCGTGAGGAGAAATCACCTCGCTCCATTGGCATGACCTCCCCACCCTCAGTTGCTTCCTGGGTCTCTTGGTAACTGCCAGCAGCTACTCGAGCCCCTGAGACCGTGGTCATCATGTTGCCCATTTGGGGAAGTCAGAGATTGTGCTGGCTTCTTGATGATCTGGTTTACATTTGCTTTTTCATGGCTTTTTAAAAGAGGACTCGATTAAAAGTGCATCTACATAGCACCTAAAGGTCAGAGTTGCCAAATATATTAACATCTTTGTTAATTTGTAGGAAACTTAAACCTAGGTTTTAAGCAATTCGACTCAAGTGCTCATATGACTGTTTTTTTTTGTTTGTTTGTTTTTGTTTTTGTTTTTTTTTGAGACGGAGTCTTGCTCTGTCGCCCAGGCTGGAGTGCTGTGGCCGGATCTCAGCTCACTGCAAGCTCCGCCTCCTGGGTTCCCGCCATTCTCCTGCCTCAGCCTCCCGAGTAGCTGGGACTACAGGCGCCCGCCACCTCGCCCGGCTAGTTTTTTGTGTTTTTTAGTAGAGACGGGGTTTCACCGTGTTAGCCAGGATGGTCTCAATCTCCTGACCTCGTGATCCGCCCGTCTCGGCCTCCCAAAGTGCTGGGATTACAGGCTTGAGCCACCGCGCCCGGCCGGTATGACTGTTAACTGTTGTTGTTCCCCATGAGTGCTTAGTGAGCCTCCTTCCTCTGCCCTGAAGTTCCCTATGACTATGGGAGGTGGGAAGGTGGGGCATGGGAGGTATATCTGTGATAATACATGTGTACATTTACAGAATTACCTTTTTGGTGTTTTTCAAAGAATAAGGAATCAATTTTGCTCTAACCTAGCTCCCAGCATTCACTGTAGAAGAGAAATAACTGTCTCATGGAGATTGCGTTGCAGTTTTCCAAGGATGAAAGATGCTAACCGCAGCCAAATCTCAACTCCATTATGAAGTGGATACTTTTTGCCACTCTTTCAGAAGAAAATGGAAGCAGTGAGAGGTTGAAATGATTTCTGGATTCCATAGACAAAAACCAATCCTGAAACAGAATCCAAGATTTCTGGGTCACATTAATGAATAGACCTGGTTTATTCCCAGCTTCTCACTCTGGTGTGTGGTAAAGATTTGCCTGTAATGAGCTCTGAGCTACTTACACTTACTCATCTCCCATGAAAACAAGTATTATAGATGGGCCACCCCTGGCCCTCATCAGGTGAGCTCATCCGCTTTACAGAATGAGATTTGAGTCCTTGTTACTGAAATCTGTAAAGAGTGAACCTTCGGCTGACCAGTTTTATTACTCACCCAGGCTTCACAGAGGAGCCAGTCTGTGTGGATTTGTTTCCCTACACTTCCTAGAAACAGCTGCTTTACGCGCTGAAGAATAAGAAGCCATTCATTTGAAGTGCCAGCTCATTTCTTGAACCCATTTCAGAGTTCCTGTCTGAGCGATCGCTTCAAGTAAAGAAGGCGCCTCACCATAAGTCATAGGAATTTTGTGTGTGTGTGTGTGTGTGTGTGTGTGTGATGGAGTTTTGCTCTTGTCGCCTAGGCTGGAGTGCAGTGACATGATCTCAGCTCACTGCAGCCTCTACCTCCCAGATTCAAGCAATTCTCCTGCCTTAGCCTCCCGAGTAGCAGGGATTACAGGCACACACCACCATGCCCAGCTAATTTTTGTATTTTTAGTAGAGATGGGGTTTCGCCATGTTGGCCAGGCTGGTCTCTAACACCTGATTTCAGGTGATTCCCCCATCTTGGCCTCCCAAAGTGCTGGGATTACAGGTGTGAGCCACCGCACCCGCCACCACGCCCGGCAGTCATAGGAATTTCTTAAGCTTCAACCACCGCTCAGGCAGCATGCAGACACCTTGCAAAGCATCTTGTTCTTTGTCCTCTGACCTGCCCATGTGTTCTTCCAGGTCACTGTTGGGAATCCCAGCATCCCATTTGCCACTTAGCTCTGGCTGGCTCCCAGGCTCTCCCCTGCACCCGGTGATGGTGCAGCATCCTCACTGCAGGCACAGCTATGGGATAGCTCTTGTCCGGGGAAAGAGCGGGGAGCTTGGATGATAGGGGCAACCAGTCACATTGCCTTCTCCCAGTTGTGCCAGTCATTTCCCATCGTCTTCAACCCTGAGGGTATGGTTAGAACCTAGTGTTTCCTTTTTCCACTCCTCTAAAAGTAGAGAAGTGCCCAGCCCTGACACCATTCCCGTGCTGTCCTGGGAACCAAGGGTCTCCATGTCTCCTGTTGTTTCATCCTCCAGCTCATGTGAATGGTCTGTGGTTCCTCCTTTCACATGAATCAACTCGGTGTCTCCTGTGTCACCTTGAGGATCTTCTAGGAACCACTGATCAGAATCTTGCACTTTCACCCAGTAGCAGGGGCATTTCCTTTTATTTCAATGTCTGGGGTCACTGAAACGGGCTTGACCAGTGTTATATTTTCTTTCTCTCCCCAGTAAAAAGGCAGGCAGACCAGACACCACAGTACGTGCATGACACACTCATGCGCTCCCCCCACCCAACCCCTATGAGCAGGAGACACACCCTCCAGTGATGAACTTCTTTCTGTGCCTGAGTCCATGGGGTCCTCTTGAGTCCCACTTCCTGCCGTTCTCAAGCACCTGCTTCTGACTGCAGGAGGCTCTTCCATCCCAGGATTGTGTTTTCTCATCAGTTTCCTTTGTTACAGAACTTCAGAGAAAACATTCCTCTAATAGAAAGAGACTGCCTTCCTCCACCCTTTGGAACAACCAGTTCCAGCCTAGGTCCCATTTCCTGCACTGGTGGAAGAAAAGTCTCTTCTTCGCTAAGTGGTTCCTTTGATGACCTTACAGATTCAGGCAGCTTGGGAAGGGAAGTTTCTAAAAGCCACAGAGCGCCCAGCTCATGGAACCCTCAGGATCCCTGCCCATCTTAGGCCACATGGAGTCAGCCTCACGCCCCCAGCCCATCTGTTCCTGTGCGCTGCGCTCCAGCGGGTCTCACCGTTGCATCCAGGGTTCCCTCCCACAGGATGAGCTTGTAAACATTCTCTTTTTCTAACACACACACTTGCCAGCAGGTGCTGGTGTAAGCCAAGCCGAGCTCATGGGAGGATAGCAAGAGAATGAGCCCAACAGTCTTTGTGGGAGACACAGGCCACGTTTCTCCACCAACAGCTCCTGGGAAGAGCGGATGGGTCAGACTAGACCAAACCAGCCTCTTGAGAACACCACACTGCCCAGACCCACTTAGTGCCTCCGTGTAACCCGCTGGTTAGAGTCTGCCTGCTAGGCAGCCAGAAGCAGCAAAAGCCCAGCCCCTCTGTCCCATTCCTGACCTGGTCCTCCACACTCACTGTGGCAGCAGCACAGGCACCCCGACTGGGCCACAGCGAGCTGGTGGCCGTGTCCCTGGCTCTGCTAACTTGGCCTATCTCATTTCTTAACCTGTTTTTCATGATGTGGACCTCTTGAGAGTATACTTGAAAAAAAGTGAATTATCTATGTGGATAAAGGACTGGTACACGATGTTGAAAACATAACCAACCAACCAGGTGTGAAAGCATCTGTGCCATGGGACTTCCTGTTTGCTTGTTTTGTTTAATAGGCATATTTTCTTTAAATAAATCTTCCAGTAGGAAATGGAGAATGCATTGCCTTTGCTTAGAAGAGGCCTCTGTGGCCGGGCGCGGTGGCTCAAGCCTGTAATCCCAGCACTTTGGGAGGCTGAGACGGGCGGATCACGAGGTCAGGAGATCGAGACCATCCTGGCTAACACGGTGAAACCCCGTCTCTACTAAAAAATACAAAAAACTAGCGGGGCGAGGTGGCGGGCGCCTGTAGTCCCAGCTAGTCGGGAGGCTGAGGCAGGAGAATGGCGGGAACCCGGGAGGCGGAGCTTGCAGTGAGCTGAGATCCGGTCACTGCACTCCAGCCTGGGCGACAGAGCGAGACTCCGTCCCAGGAAAAAAAAAAAAAAAAAAAAAAAAAAGAAGAGGCCCCTGTAAGAAGCTACCTGTAAGTGCCTATGTGTAGCTCACCAGTATTCCCCTACTGGGAACACCAGCACTTCCACATCACAGTTCCCAAAAGGACTTTAAAGTCTCAGAACCTGTCCCCTAGGCTCGTCTGGCTCCTGATTCCAGCCAGGCTTTATGAATGGTTCTCTGCACAGCCTTATCTCCATCCTCATCCACTTCCTCTAGAACGTTCGTCAGCCCCTCCCTATGGTCTGTTCCAGTGTCGTAGGGGGCCTTTTCTGTTTATTTGTACCCTTTTTCAACCTGAGTCAGGTGATCCCACCCGTGTTTTCTGCTTTCCTTCTACAGAAGGTAAGAACTGTATCCGCCTTGCCTTCCACAGAAGTAGGTGTCAATGGATTGTTCACCCTCATGGATAACCCTGCCCAGTTAAATCCTATACCAAGAGATCACACGACCTCTCTGGCGAGCGCATCTACACGTTCTCAGCGGGAACTTGGCCTCCTCACCTGGCTGACCCCGTGCATAGTCACCGAGTGTCACTGTAGGTCCCCTGTAATGGAAGCCAACACCGCAGCTGGCTTTTCGCTGTCAAGGAGTTCTGCTTTCCTCTGTGATTTCTGCCGCATCCTGTTCATTTCTGTCTCAGTTTTGGATTTTTCAGCTGGAAGGGCATCACGTACTGTTTTCCTAGTTGCCTTTTCCAACAACAACTTTACCTCTTCTGGATCTTTCTGTAGCTCCTCCAAGCTGAAGCCATGGCCGGCCTGGGTCAGACCAAAGGCGCGAGCGGCAGCCGCTCAGGGTAGGGAACAGGAAAGGAAACTCCCCAGGGAACGAGCCCTCGACCAGAGCGCAGACCCTGAGTGCAGGGTCCTCGGCCTGCGCGCGCACCCGTCCTGTACGTGCACCCGCCCTGCGCGCACCCGCTCTAGACGCGATCCCGGCCGCGAGCACTCCGAGGGAGTTTTGTATGGAGACGGAGTCTCGCTCTGTCGCCAGGCTGGAGTGCAATGGCCCGATCTCGGCTCATTGCAACCTCTGCCTCCCGGGTTCAAGCGATTCTCCTGCCTCAGCCTTCCGAGTAGTTGGGGTTACAGGCATGAGTCACCACGCCCGGCTAATTTTTGTATTTTTAGTAGAGACGGAATTTCACCATGTTGGTCAGGCTGATCTCGAACTCCTGACCTCACGGTCCGCCCGCCTCGGCCTCCCAAAGTGCTGGGATTACAAGCATGAGCCACAGCGCCCGGCCCGAGCCTGGTACTTTTTTTTTTTTTTTAACTTTATTAAAATTTTTTTTATTATTATTATACTTTAAGTTCTAGGGTACATGTGCATAACGTGCAGGTTTGTTACATATGTATACTTGTGCCATATTGGTGTGCTGCACCCATCAACTCGTCAGCACCCATCAACTCGTCATTTACATCAGGTATAACTCCCAGTACAATCCCTCCCCACTCCCCGCTCCCCGTGATAGGCCCCGGTGTGTGATGCTCCCCTTCCCGAGTCCAAGTGATCTCATTGTTCAGTTCCCACCTATGAATGAGAACATGCGGTGTTTGGTTTTCTGTTCTTGCCATAGTTTGCTGAGAATGTTGGTTTCCAGCTGCATCCATGTCCCTACAAAGGACAAGAACTCATCCTTTTTTATGGCTGCATAGTATTCCATGGTGTATATGTGCCACATTTTCTTAATCCAGTCTGTCACTAATGGACATTTGGGTTGATTCCAAGTCTCTGCTATTGTGAATAGTGCCGCAATAAACATACGTGTGCATGTGTCTTTATAGCAGCATGATTTACTGGATCCTTTCCTTACTCCTTATACGAAAATTAATTCAAGATGGATTAGAGCCTGGTGCTTTTTAAAAAATCCTCAGTACCTGTAGCGACACAGCTGAACATCATCTTATTAGCCAAGGTTTTCTCCCATCTAAATGGCAAGAATGGATGACTTTCGGTTCTTTCCATCTGGATACCTGTAGTCTCCAAAAATAAGGCAAAGGTAAAGATGACACCCAGAGCCAACCCCACGTAACAGCAGGTTCGCAAGCCACAGTACAGCTTGTTCTGATAGCAGGAAGACCCCACAAGCCCTTCTCGGGGAAGGTGACGGGGTTCAGGACACATCACCCCAGAATGTGGCACCTTGACATTTGAGAAAACAGCAGAAGCAGGAAGGTCGCTCTCACCTTCCCCACACCCCCTGGTCCCTGCAGCAGGTCCATGACCCTCGTTCCACAGGTGCCCTCCCTGCCCCCAGAGGAGAGGAACGTCTCATCTCTGAAGACAGGGGCACAGAGAAGAACCTGCACAAATGGGCACTGCGGAGTCCCCCAGCTTATTCCCAGGGGATCACACTCCTTTGTCCAGCTGTCCTTCACACCTGTCCACTTCTTCATCAGACTTAGCAGTGTAAAAATACACAGGTGTCGGCTGGACACAGTGGCTCACGCCTGTAATCCCAGCAGTTTGGGAGGCCGAGGTGGGTGGATCACTTGAGGTCAGGAGTTTGAGACCAGCCTGGCCAACACGGTGAAGCCCCATCTCTACTAAAAATACAAAAATTAGCTGTAATCCCAGTTACTCGGGAGGCTGAGGCAGGAGAATCGCCGGAACCCGGGAGGCAGAGGTTGCAGTGAGCCGAGATTGCCCCACTGCACTCCAGCCTGGGCAACAGAGTGAGACTCCATCTCAAAACAGACAAACAAATGAAAAAACAGGTGTCCGTGTCTTTGGGTTCTCATTTCTGAAGGTTCCTGTGTCATGTAAAACTTGCATCACTTAATGATGCGAAGTGTCCTGAGAAATGTGTTGCTAGGCCATTTTGTCACTGTAGGAACCTCACAGAGTGCACTTACACAGACCTAGAGGCACGACCGGTGGCACACCTGGGCTCTGTGGGGCCACTGATTTTTTCCGGACTGCAAACCTGCACCGCATTCACTGTGTTGAACACTGCAGGCAATTGAAACACAACGGCAAGTATTTTTGTATCTAAACATAGAAAAGAGACAACTAAAACACAGTATTATAATCATATGGGATCACCATCATATATTCGGTCTGTTGTGGACTGAAGCATCTTTATGAGGTGCATGGCTGTATTAAATAAAATTTGTATGGTTTTCTCTTGTTAATGGGGGCCCTGGCCATGACCCTAGTGACGGGTGAGGAAAAGAAATGTTTCCTCCCCTACAAAGGTTTGGTCCCAGTTAAGAGATGGGGAAATCTCAGATAGAAAATCGTAAGTGACTTTCCTCTAATCCAGGCAGTGTGTGTTGAAAAAGAGTCAGGAGCAAATCTCAGAGCCATGAGGCCGCAGCCCCTCTTTCAGAATCGCTCCTTGAAGCCTGCTGAACCACAGAGAACAAGCGCCAGCTCCCCAGGGAGCAGAAGCCAGCACCTCAGGCAGAAGCCTCCCTTCCAGGGAAATCTGCGCAGCTGCGCCTGCCCGGACCTTTGCTTTTAACATCCTTTCTCCTTTGCAGTCAGTTTCCCATGAGGGAGATGATGCTCCAAACGAAGATGGGTTCATTTTGTTCAGACTTTGTCCAGGTTCCCGAAGATGATCTGGAGGATTATTTTGTTGTATGTTTATGGAAATAAACAAAACCAGTCGTGAGCCTTGCAATAGAAGGTAGTGAGTATAAAATGTAAATGGCACCTTGATCAGCACTCAGCCTTCTTCGTATTCACATTGAAATTACCCAGCCTGCCAGGTCCTTGCTACTGGGTAAACAGCCTCTCCCCCATTCCCCGTGCAGTGCTCTCTGTTATTTGGTCTCCATCCCCTTCTGGTGCCCTCTTCAGGAGAACAATGCTTTGAGCTGAAGGTTATAAATTGACAAACAAGTGGAGTGGTGTGCTGGTAAATAGCTAACAACCAGCTCTCCAGAAACATACAGACAAACTTGGAAGGAATAAATATACCTTACATGAGCATTATAAATTGTATTGCTATATAGGATGTGTAGTACACAATTACAATAACAAAATACACAATATTCTTTCTTATAACTCCATATAGCCAGACTTAATAGCTAATGCTTTTGTTGATTTTTGCCAAATATTTGTCTTGCAGCCAACCTATGATTGTAATTGGTAAACAAATGTAGCTTCAACATGAATGTTGGTTATTTTCATTTACGTTTTTGAGCAAGACAAAAGTGAAACAACGAAAATGTATCTTCAATGAAACATCACAAACATATGTTAGAACTTTACTCATACATTAATGACACAAGCCATTTCTTTGCTAAATGGGATAATAGTTTTTGAAGATCAGATCTCCTCGATTCTTTTGTGCTGTTTACAATGTGATGGCTGCAGATATGATGCATTTTAAATTTAAATTGCATTATGAACACTGCCTTCATCACATTCTTAAGTCTAGAGCCTAGACTAAAACAATGAAATGAAATCAACTCTGATTTGTGGCTTTTGCTGGTTTCCATGATATAAATATTCCCACCAGAGTCACTGAATGAGGAGTTGGAGAGAGATGTGCCATAAGTAGCAATTTAATTTTATATAATGACTGTATTTAAAAATTGACTCTCAAGATTCCTGGAAATGTCACCATCAGCTGTCACGAGGCAGGGTGAGCTGCCTGCAGCACATCGCGGCTGTGTGTGGTGTGTGTTGGGGGCAGCGTAAGCCCAGACTCTGATTGGAGGGCTACACAGGCATTGCTGAGTCCAGGCAGGCTAAGGCGCTCAACTAGTGAGTTCAGGACACAGATTTTTTTGGTTGTTCTTTCATTAATCAGGAAATATTTATGGAGTGTCTAACACATGCCAATCACTGTGATGCCTGGAGGAGACAGGTAGCCTCACGCAGAGCAGAAACAGCCCTGCTCCGCAGAGGGTATGGTCCCAGCTGGTTCTCTATCTCCAAGACTGCTGAGTCCCTCTCTGCCAGACCAACTCATCCGCTCCACCCAGTGTGTAGTGGTCTTGGGACCCTGTGGAAGGGTGCACAGCGGTTCCAGATGACGGGGAGCTATCCTGGACCCCTTGCTCTCCTTCTTGTTCCACAGTAGCCACTACCAAGTCCCGGCCACTTCTGCAAGAGCTCCCTCCCTCCCTCTGCTGCCTGACCTGGGCCAGCGCCACCCTCACTTCTGCCTCTTCAGCAGCCTCCTGCGGGCTTCCTGCTCCCTCCTCCCCCAGGCCACTCCCCATTCAGCAACTAGGCTGATTTTTAAGATAAAAAACCTGTGTTTTTTGTTTTTTTTTTGTTTGTTTGTTTGTTTTTTTTGTTTTTTTGTTTTTTTGTTTTTTTTTTTTTTGAGACGGAGTCTGGCTCTGTCGCCCAGGCTGGAGTGCAGTGGCCGGATCTCAGCTCACTGCAAGCTCCGCCTCCCGGGTTTACGCCATTCTCCTGCCTCAGCCTCCTGAGTAGCTGGGACTACAGGCGCCCGCCACCTCGCCCGGCTAGTTTTTTTGTATTTTTTAGTAGAGACGGGGTTTCGCCGTGTTAGCCAGGATGGTCTCGATCTCCTGACCTCGTGATCCGCCCGTCTCGGCCTCCCAAAGTGCTGGGATTACAGGCTTGAGCCACCGCGCCCGGCCTTGTTTTGTTTTTGAGACAGGGTCTCACTCTGTCACCATGCTGGAGTGCAGTGGTGTGATCACAGCTTACTGCAGCCTTGACCAACCTCCTGGGTTCAAGTGATCCTCTCACCTTAGCCTCCCAAATCGCTGGTACTATAGGTATGCACCACCATGCCTGGCTAATTTTTGTATTTTTCTATAGAGACAGGGTCTTGTATGTTGCCCAGGCTGGTCTTGAACTCCTGAGCTCAAGCAATCCACCCACCTTAGCCTCCCAAAGTGCTGGGATTACGGGCATGAGCCACCACACCTGGCCAGATCAAATTTAATGAGCATAAAAACCGAAAATACATTCAAGAGGGTCCATGATGTCAAAGTTAGTTCTTGGAAAAGATTAATTTGACAAATATCTGGCATGATATAGGAAGAAAAAAAGAAAGCACAAAAGTGTGATATCAGGAATAGAAACGGAATCTAACTTCAGAGAGAGATCTTTTTAAGAAACAGAAAATAAGACTATAAACAATTGTATGCTGTAAATTTGAAAACTTGGAAATATAGTTATCAGTAGAAAATCTTCCTGCAAAGAAAATTTCAAACCAAATAGTTTTACTGATTAGTACCATCAACTTTCAAGGAACTTGTTTCTCTACCCTTATACACTTTCAGAAAATTAAAAAAGAGGAAACACTTCTCCTTCACTATAAAGGCAAAGTGGTATAACATTCAATATAACATGTCTAGACACCCAAACAAGACAAGGACCAATCACAAAGGAAATACAGAGGCCACCTCACTTAAGTGATCACACCACTGCACTCCAGCATGGGTGACAGAGCGAGACCCTGACAGCCTGGCCAACATGATGAAACCCCATTTCTACTAAAAATATAAAAATTAGCTGACAGTGGTGGCGCACGCCTATAATCCCAGCTACTCAGGAGAATGAGGCAGGAGAATTATTTGAACTCAGGAGGCAGAGGTTGCAGTGAATGGAGATCCTGCCACTGCACTCCAGCCTGGGCGACAGAGCAAGACTCCGTCTAAAAAAAAAAAAAAAAGAGAGAGAAAGAAAGAAATGCCTGGCATAGGCCAGGTACAGCAGCTCACACCTGTCAGCCCAGCACTTTGGGAGGCCAAGGTGAACAGATCACTGGAGCCCAGGAGTTCAAGACCAGCCTGGGCATCATGGTGAAACCCCATCTCTACAAAAAATATGAAAATTAGCTTGGCATGGTATCGTGCACCTGTAGTCCTAGCTGCTTAGGAGGCTGAGGTGGGAGGATCGCTTGCCTGCGAGTTTGAGGCTGCAGTGAGCCGAGATTGCACCATTGCACTCCAGCCTGGGCAACAGAGCAAGACTCCATCTCAAAAACAAAAACAAAAACAAAAAACAAAATCTATTTCCAACCAAATTTTTTATTCCTAGCCAAGCTATCAAGAAAGTGTAAAAGAATGTCATTTTCCTACATCCACAACCTCAAAAAATTTGCATCCCATGCATCTTTTCTCAATATCTTGTAGAAGATATTTTCTACCAGTAAATAGAAAATGTGGGATTCAAACAGAACAGAGGGGAGAGAATGCCCAGGATGATGGTGGGGAGATCCCTCCAGGCACCCATGCACTGGGTATGAAGATAACTTGTCTACAGCTGGTCAGAAGGCCCAGGACAGCTGTCATTCACAAAGGCAAAACCGACAGGATGTCTCATGCACCGGAGCATCTTAAGAGAGAAATTAGACAACTGGTGTGGGACCTGAGGTTATATTAATAAGTATATTTAAAAATCAAGCAATAAAAATGACAACCATTAATTCTATGGGAAATAAAATGTACAAAAAAATTATAGTATGTGGTTCAGCTGTGCATAACATGTAGAGTCACTGTGTGTGTGTGTTTTATCTCAAATTTCTAGCGATTTGTAGTAAAAGAGCTGACAAAATAGATTAGTACCTCACAGTGCTGGAGCCAGATGTGTATTATCCTCGAGGGGCTACTGTACTTCAAAGAGGGAGGAAAAAAACTAGGCTTGAGAAGCTAAGGAAAGCTCCCTAGAGGATTTTTTAAGTGTTTTGATGTATCTTGGAGATTGGCCTATATTCCTCCTAAAAATAAGCTCTCTGTAGCCAATGATACAATGTTTAAAATATGGCACATGCTGAACTCAGTCTCTCATTTCAGAAAACAAATCTGCATGTGTGTTCTCTGAAGTTCTTCTTAGTGCGCCTCTTGATGCACTATATTTTGAGTATTACCAAACCTGAGCTCTTTTTTTTTTAATCTTGAGATGATTAAACACAAATGCTCATGTTAATGAATTAAGGCTAAAACCTAACCGTGTGCAGTGCAAGATGATCAGCAGTTATGGCAAGATGTGCAAGCCCTGATAGGGGAGCCTGGCTAGCATACAAAAGCTGTTCCAAAATGTAAAGGGAGAAAAGAAATAAAAATACAGAGCAAGGAAGAGCGGGTGGAGTGACAGAGTAGGCACAGACAGAAGAACACATGGGAATGCTGAGACTGCTGGCACCTGAGTGGTCATTAGACTTGCCTGTGGAGTTTGGACAAATACAGATTCCTGGGATCGATATTCCACAATTATTTAGGTTCAATTGTGTAGGTTTTCTCCCTAAAAGCAAGAGGTTTCCCCCAGTGCAGGCAGGATGAATCTTGCGTGGAAACCTGCCCTGGGTTCAGATGGAAATGCACTAACATCGTCTGGAAAGGCTGTTTCTCCACGTATTATTGGAAAAATTCACAAGAGGAGATCACACCACGCTTTGGAGAAGCCATTCCGTAGAAGACGTGTTAATTTGTTAACTCTGTAGTTTGCACACTGGTGTTGAGCTTGTAGAGGGTGAGAAACTCCTCTGCCTAGACTTTTTTTTTTTTTTTTTTGATGGGTTTAGTACATGTGGGAAGAGGCACCTCACTTGGACACGCTTCATTAAAAAATATTTATTATGACTACAACCCTAGTGGTCTCAGTTTTAAATGTTACTGCATTAGGCCAAGTGGAGCCCGAGAAGCCAGAAGGCGCCCCCGGGAGCTGTCCGCGGTGCTGAACGCGGTAGCCGGCTTCAGCCTTTGACCCCCCCCAGCAGGAAAGGGCTCTCAGTCCGGCCCCCAAGCCCCATTTTCCTTCGTGCTCCCACCTCCAGTGTGTTCCCTTCCCAGCGCTGCCACTGGCGAGGGCGGCACTGAGATTTTTGTCCTGAGCGGCAGACGACCTTGTGTTGCACTTCCTCCCCCGCCTTCTGCCTCTCCTGGGGCGGCGGCGGATGGGCGCGGAGGCGGATGGGCGCGGCCCCCTCCCCCACTCAGGCCCCCTCCGCGGGGCGGGGGCCGGACCGGCTCCTCGCGTGCTCGCAGCGGCGCCCTGAGCGCACCGGGTCCGCTTCCTGCGCGCCCCCTCCCCACCTCCCCAGCACCTGCTCCTCCTCCTCGGTCCCGCCCAGCACGCCGGCAGCCCGATCCCCGGTGCTTGGAGGAGAGAGGGGGCGCAGGCGGCGACACAAAGGGCGGAGCGGCGGGGCCGGGGCCCGGGAGGCTGCGCAACATGGACGCCGAGTACCCTGCCTTTGAGCCCCCGCTCTGCAGCGAGCTCAAGCACCTGTGCCGACGGCTGCGGGAGGCGTACCGCGAGCTCAAGGAGGACCTCACGCCCTTCAAGGATGACCGCTACTACAGGTGGGCGCGGCGCCGGCAGCGGCAGGGCGGCCAGAGGCTTCCGGGCCGCAGTCCCCTCCCGGACCCCGGCGGCGCCGGAGGCTTGGCCTGGTTCCGCCCTCGGCCGCCTCCGCCCGCCTGGCGCGGAGCGTAAGGATGGGGACCGGGTCGGGCCGGGGATCTGGGAGGGACTCGGAAGGGGACAGGGAGCAGGGGTGCTGGCAGCGGGGCGCATTTTCCTGGATCCAGGGCAGCCCCGCGTCCCCGGGCGAAGGGCCGATTTCCGTTCAGCTCAAACCCGAGCCTAGGCTCCCGCCAACCCTGTAAAGGAGCTGCGGGTTCTGGCTCCTCCCCGCGCCCCGCGTCGTTCTCCCCCTGCGCCCGCCCCGCCACCCCCGCTCGGGCCTCACGCAGCGGAGTCTAAGGAGGCGACCGCGCGCGCTCCGGCGTCAGGAGGAGGGTCTTGGCCGCAGCTCCGAGCGCCCCAAGCCCCTGGGCTTTGCAGGACGCCTCCGAGGCTGGGGCGCCGCCGAGGGCTGGGGGCGGACGGGTGTGGCGGGGCGCCCTGCGGGGACACCGCGCCTGGGAGCCGCTGTGTGGAACTTGTTTGCGCTCATCTCTGTCTCCCTCTCCTGCGGCCTAGGGGAGAGCGGTGGGGGCTGCAGACCCTGGCGCCGGCACCCCCTCTTACTCTCCGCGCCCTGCAGTTCGGCTCGGCGGTGTCGGGACAGGACCCTATCGCGAGTCGGTAGAAGTCTCCCTCACCCCACACCTCAACCTTCCTCGTCTGTTAAATGGGAAGCCTGAACCAGAAGGTCTCGGAAAGCTGAGGTTTAATCATGATTTACTCACTCTGTGCTAAGGATGGCGAGGGTATCGCACTACTATGGGGAACGGGTGGGTGGTCGTCATTTTTGTAAGACCCATCCTGTGCTAATAATCATGGGTACATGCTCAGAAAAAGGTGTGTCACACTTATCCTCACATCCGTTCAAAAACCTAATGCCTTCCCACGGCTAATCAGCAACGCAGAGGGACCGGGGTCATGGTTACTGAGTGAAAATGCCTATTTTTAAAAAATGTAAAAAATCGTGTGATGTAGCTTTTGGGCGAGCCTGGAAACCTGTCTAATGCAGCCTCCTGGGAGACCTGATGGTATGGGAAAAGAACCCACAGTTTCATATCATACTTGTTTTTTTTTTGTTTTTTTTTTGTTGTTGTTGTTGTTTTTTGTTTGAGATGGAGTCTCGCTCTGTCGCCCAGGCTGGAGTGCGGTGGTGCGATCTCAGCTCACTGCAAGCTCCGCTTCCCGAGTTCACGCCATTCTCTTGCCTCAGCCTCCCGAGTAGCTGGGACTACAGGCGCCCGCCACCTCGCCCGGCTAGTTTTTGTATTTTTAGTAGAGACGGGGTTTCACCGTGTTAGCCAGGTTGGTCTCGATCTCCTGACCTCGTGATCCACCCGTCTCGGCCTCTCAAAGTGCTGGGATTGCAGGCGTAAGCCACCGCGCCCGGCCTCATACTTGTTAAATAAGATTATTTCCAATCTCCTTTTCTAGTACTCCCCCGCCCCCCACCCCCTACTCTTTTATTTTTTTTCTATTTATTTATTTATTGAGACAGGGTCTTGCCCTGTAGCCCAAGCTGGAGTGCATTGGTGCAATCTTGGCTCACTACATCCTCCACCTCCCTGACTCAAGCAGTCCTTCTACCTCAGCCTCCCGAGTAGCTAGGACCGCAGGCCCGTGCCCCATCCCCTAATTTTTGTATTTTTTGTAGAGATGGAATCTCCCTCTATTGCCCAGGCTGGTCTCAAACTCCTGGGCTCAAGTGATGCTCCCATCTTGGCCTCCCAAAGTATTGAGATTACAGCCATGAGCCACCATGCCTGGCCTTTTTTTTTTTTTTTTTTTTTTTTTTTTGAGGCGGAGTCTCGCTCTGTCACCCAGGCTGGAGTGCAATGGCCGGATCTCAGCTCACTGCAAGCTCCACCTGCCGGGTTTACGCCATTCTCCTGCCTCAGCCTCCCGAGTAGCTGGGACTACAGGCGCCCGCCACCTCGCCCGGCTAGGTTTTTTTTGTATTTTTTAGTAGAGACGGGGTTTCACCGTGTTAACCAGGATGGTCTCGATCTCCTGACCTCATGATCCGCCCGTCTCGGCCTCCCAAAGTGCTGGGATTACAGGCTTGAGCCACCGCGCCCGGCCTCCTGTATTTTCTTTTCCTGGGAATATTTCTTTGGCAACAGAGCTAAGTGAAAGTGGAATGATCACTATGCGAATAGCAGAGAAGAGAACACACCCCAGTGGTTAATCTCCATCTTTATTCATTGACCAATTTATTCATCTGGTAGTTACTGAGCATCTTTTATGTTCCTGCTGTTGGTCTAGGCGTTGTGAATACAGCAGTGAGCAAGACAGGGTGTCTGCTGTCCTAGGGCTTACAGATAATAAACCAAGTGACATGAGAGAGTGACAGGGTGCTGCCACACAAGGTAGTCAGGTGAGGCTCATCTTGAAGGTGACATTTGTCTGAGAACTGAAAAATGAGGAGCTAACCAGACAAGGAGGCAGGGAGGAAAGTCCCAGAAGAGGAAGGAGGATTGCAAAGTCCCTGAGGCCATAAAAACATGAAATGTTCAAGGCACAGACGGAAGACCAGTGAGCCTGGAGCACTTTAGTCAGAGAGAGAGGCAGGGCCAGACCCTGAAGAGGCTTGAAGATCAGACTAAGGAATGTGGATTTCACTGGGATTGCAGTGTGAAGCCACTAGAGGATTTTACACTGGACAAGTGACATCAGCAATTTGGCTGCCTGTACTACAGCAAGCATTTGAGTCTTTGCTCCAGGAGCCACTTCCTTAGTTGAGTTGGAGCTTGAAGACAGATTGACAGCGGTTGGAAGTGATCAGTGATGGATTCTGTCCCCCCACCGTGAGCCCAAGTTGACTGCAGAGTACTTTACAGTATTTTGTATAGACAGGGCAGTTAGGCTGAATCACAAAGTCTGTTTTTAGTGAGAAGATGTTTTAGATCACTGAACTATCTTCAGTAGCTCCATTGAATTTTTTATATCAATGGATCATTGCTGTACAAAACTAGGTGAAATACTGTTGGGTTTCTAAGTTGGGAAGCTGCTAGTTACAGCTCCTGCATCTGCCTAGCTGAAAGGTGAAATTGCTACTACGATTTTGGTTCCTTCTCTTCTCACTGTCTTCATTTCCTTATTGGTGATTTATGGGTAAAACACACCAGCTCTTTTCCCTGGAGGACCAGGGACTCACCTCACGTGGTTGGCAGTTTTCTCATAAAAGGGCGAAGCAAAGAACACAGCTGCTAAAGCTCCGTTTACAAAACATGATTGGCCCCTCTGTTCACCAGCATGGCTGTTTGCATATTTGCTACATAATTTGGCATCAGTGAAGAGCTGCAGCTATGTGATCAAAGGACTCATGGCCATTTTCACAAAACGAGAGATGACAGTTGTACTGCCTGTCAGGAGAGGGAAGGTGGTAAAACAGCAGGCCAGGGATCTGAAATCCTGGTTCTAGCCCCAGTTCTACCCTTTGCTAACTCCCCTACCTTGGGGGGAATTAATTGCATTTCATTGGACAATCCATTTCCACATCAGGATAAAGAAACTCTCTTCACAAGGATTTTCGTAAGACTCAAACACTTTATGAAGAGAGCACTAAAGATGTTTTCAGATACACATAACAGAAAAACCACAGTGAACCAGTCTAAACAATAAGGAAATGGATTGGGTTGCTATCCAGCAGCCTAATGATGTAATCAAGTTCTTTCGTTTTAACTTGATAGCAGTTGGCTGCTAATAATCACTTGGGCTGTTGCTTCTCATTCACATTCATGGGGGAAACTGGCTGGCTTTCTATGGCTGTCTGTAAAAGAAAATAACTTGAAGTCTACGGAAAACTCCTTGACTGTCCTCTACACCCCACCAAAGTGGTAACAAGGACATGGAATGTTCACGCACTGCAGATGGGAGGGTAAATTGCTATAATCATTATGGAAAACCACTTGGCAAGCAGCTACTAAAGTTGAACACACATTTCCTTAGGCCCAGCATTTTCTGTCGGTTATATGCCCGGCAGAAATGTATTCATGGGCCGTGAGAAGACATGTACTAAAAAGTGTTCATAACAGCACAAGTTGTAATACTCCTAAACTGGAAAGTAGCCAGATGCTAAAAAACAGTAGAATGGACAAAGGCAGCCTGGCACAGTGGCTCGTGCCTGTAATCCCAGCACTTTGGGAGGCCAAGGCGGGCAGATCACTTGAGCCCAGGAGTTCAAGACCAGCCTGAGCAACGTAGTGAAAGCTCATCTCTACTAAAAATACAAAACTTAGCCGGGTGTGGTGGTGCATGCCTGTGATCCCAGTTGCTTGGGAGGCTGAGGCATGAGAATCGCTTGAACCCCAGGGGAATTGATAAGATCAGGATTCTCAGTGCTGGCTGCAGAATCATCTCAAGGAGCTATTTCTTTTTTTTTTTTTTTTTTTTTTTTGGCGGTGGATGAGGGGAGAGAGTCTCATCCCTCTCACCAAGGCTGGAGTACAGTGGTGTGATCATGGCTCACTGCAGCCTTGACCTCCTCAACTCCTCCCCTGCAGCCTCCCAAGTAGCTGGTACTACAGGCATGCGCCACCACACCCAACTAATTTTTTTGTTCATTTGAATTTTTTCGTAGAGATGAGGTCTCACTATGTTGCCCAGGCTGGTTTTGAACTCCTGAGCTCAAGGATGTGAGGGAGCTTTTAAAAACACAGATGCCCAGGCCCCACCCTTGAGGATTCGGATGTAATTGGCTTGGGGTGGATCTCTGCCAGGATGGAGAGCCATGAGGGGTGAGTGAAATCTCTTAGAGCAGGCTGGGCGCGGTGGCTCACGCCTGTAATCCCAGCACTTTGGAAGGCTGACGGGGGCGGATCACTTGAGATCAGGAGTTTGAGACCAGTCTGGCCAACATGGTGAAACCCCGTCTCTGCTAAAAATACAAAAATTAGCCAGGTTTGATGGCAGGCGCCTGTAATCCCAGTTACTCAGGAGGCTGAGGCAGGAGAATCGCTTGAACCAGGGAGGTGGAGGTTGCAGTGAGCCGAGATTGCGCCACTGCACTCCAGCCTGGGCGACAAGAGCGAGACTCCCATCTCACAAAAAAACAAAAAAACCAAAAGAATTATCTTAGAGCAGCAGGAGACACGCTGAGGCACCCATTTCCTCCTCTGATGGATTTTCCAATGGGCGGCAGTACTGGGAGCCCGGTGCCACGTCTCCCTCTCCCCACACAAAGCTCAGTGACCACTGTCAGCTCACCTTGGCTCCTGCTCCGTTTCTATGCCTCCAGGCTGGCCCACGTTCCTTTCTGCTTTGACACCTTTGATCAGGTTACATTCAGGTTGAAAGGTCTGGGAGCCATGTTTTCTGTTTAAGGCCAATGTCATTTTCTGACACATCTGTACTGATTTTGATGTAAGCATTTCAGAGGACCTCATTTTTTCTCCTTGTTTTCAAGTTACTGGATACACCTCAATGTAACTATTGACTGACAACTCTCTCTGTCTTTCGTTTCCTTTTTTTGGTGGGAGGAGACAGTGAGTGTCCCTGATGAGACTGGGATTTTTTTTTTTTTTTTTTTTTTTTTTTTTTTTTTTGAGACGGAGTCTTGCTCTGTCACCCAGGCTGGAGTGCAGTGGCCGGATCTCGGCTCACTGCAAGCTCCGCCTCCCGGGTTCACGCCATTCTCCTGCCTCAGCCTCCCGAGTAGCTGGGACTACAGGCACCCGCCACTTCGCCCGGCTAGTTTTTTGTAATTTTTAGTAGAGACGGGGTTTCACCGTGTTAGCCAGGATGGTCTCGATCTCCTGACCTTGTGATCTGCCCGTCTCGGCCTCCCAAAGTGCTGGGATTACAGGCTTGAGCCACCGCGCCCGGCCGAGACTGGGATTTTATCTTTTTTTTTTGAAATGGCGTCTTGCTCTGTCACCTAGGCCGGAGTGCAGTGGCCTGATCTCAGCTCACTGTAACCTACGCCTCCCGGGTTCAAGCAATTCTCCTGGCTCAGCCTCCCAAGTAGCTTGAGATTACATGCATGCGCCACTATGCCTGGCTAATTTTTGTTTTTTTTTTAGTAGAGACAGGGTTTCACCATGATGCCCAGGCTGGTCTTGAACTCCTGACCTCAAGTAATCCACCCGCCTTGACTTCTCAAATTGCAGGGATTACAATCATGAGCCACTGCACCCAGTCTAGATATTCTTTTAATCACACAGCCAGAGGCTAACATTCTGAATCTCACATATAGTATTGGCCATATTTATGTCTATAATGGACATCTCTTGAATTGTATTTTGTCAGATACTGTTACTCTCTTATTGAGTCCTTACTATGTACTGAGTTCTGGACTAAGTGTTTACATGCATCGTCTTATATAATCTTCCCAGCAACCCTCAGAGGAAAATGAAGTCTAGCCAGACCAAGTAATTTGTCCGAGGTTGCATTTTAGAACCGGAATTCAACCCAAGTCTGTATCGTATGCATTCATCAGGTCTCTTCGTGGTGGTTACCCAGGCTTAATTACTTCTTTGTGAACCTTGGGGTGAGCGCGGCTGTTGTCCACACAGCAGAGTATGGGGTTTTTGTTGTTGTTGTTTGTTTGTTTGTTTTTGAGACAGAGTGTTGTTCTGTTGCTCACGCTAGAGTGCAGTGACGTGATCTCAGCTCACTACAACCTATGCCTCCTGGGTTCAAGCAATTCTTGTGCCTCAGCCTCCTGAGTAGCTGGGACTACATGCGTGGACCACCATGCCTGGATCATTTTTGTGTTTTTAGTAGAGAAGGGGTTTCACCATGTTGGCCAGGCTGGTCTCGAACTGCTGACCTCGGGATCCGCCTGCCTCAGCCTCCAGAGTGTTTTTTTTTTGTTTTGTTTTGTTTTTTTTTTTGTTTTTTTGTTTTGTTTTGTTTTGTTTTGTTTTTTGAGACGGAGTCTCCCTCTGTCACTCAGGCTGGAGTGCAGTGGCGTGATCTCAGCTCACTGCAACCTCCACCTCCCATGTTCAAATGATTCTCCTGCTTCAGCCTCCTGAGTAGCTGGGACTACAGGTGCATTCTACCACACCCGGCTAATTTTTGGTATTTTTAGTAGAGATGAGATTTCACCGTGTTAGCCGGGATAGTCTCGATCTCCTGACCTCGTGGTCCACTTCCCTCAGCCTGCCAAAGTGCTGGGATTACAGGCGTGAGCCACCGTGCCTGGCCTCAGAATATGTTTATTTAAGCCACATCTCACTCTGAATTGAGAGGGAAAAAATAAGGATACTAATTTCCTGGATAGCAGAGCAGGTATAAGCATCCCATCTGTTCTTCCTGGTCATCATCCGGCTGCAGCGATGACTCAGCTCTGGCAACTGAAAGACCATCCTTTGCCAGGGAAGAAAAGGCCTCAAGGCTGGTGGGACACCTGAAGCTTGAAGTGGGCCTCGTTCCCCAGATATGGAAGCTGGGGCTCTGGGGCCGCCTTCTAGGGCTGCGGTAAGAAAACACCACAGCCTGCGGGCTCAAGCAACAGGGATGTGTCGTCCCCCGGTTCTGAGGCCCGGAGTCCGAAATCCAGGTGTTGGCAGGATTGGCTCCTCCTGAGGGACATTCTGTCCCAGGCCTTTTCTCTGCCTTCTGGTAGCTTCAGGCTTGGCTTGTAGATGTCTGTCATCTCCCTGTGTCTTTACATCGTCTTCCTTCTATGTGTGTTTGTGTCAGAATCTCCCCTTTTTTTTTTTTTTTTTTTTTTGAGACGGAGTCTCGCTCTGTCGCCCAGGCTGGAGTGCAGTGGCCGGATCTCAGCTCACTGCAAGCTCCGCCTCCCGGGTTCACGCCATTCTCCGGCCTCAGCCTCCCGAGTAGCTGGGACTACAGGCGCCCGCCACCTCGCCCGGCTAGTTTTTTGTATTTCTTAATAGAGACGGGGTTTCACCGTGTTAGCCAGGATGGTCTCGATCTCCTGACCTCGTGATCCGCCCGTCTCGGCCTCCCAAAGTGCTGGGATTACAGGCTTGAGCCACCGCGCCCGGCCGAATCTCCCCTTTTTATAAGGACATCAGTCACACTGGATTTAGGGCCCGCCCTGATGACCTTATTTTAGCTTGCTGGTCTGCCAAGGCCTTAGCAAATCAGGCCACGTTCACAGGCACGGCGTGTTAGGACTTCAGCATCTTTCTGGGGACAGAAGCCACACCATTAACGGGTTTCCTTGAAAAGAACAGCTCATGTGTTGATACAGGGCTGTGGATTTTGGCTTCTCTCTGCCGGTATTTTCTAAACATAGCAGCTGAGTGTTTGATCAACAAGAGGCAGGAGGACTGGGCGGGTCCTGGCTTGGATCGGCCGCTGTGCTTATTGGAAATAGGGTCTGCCATCTTATAGGATGATCTCGGATCCCTCCTGTCTAAAACGGAGACAGCAAACTCATGGTACAGCTGTGTCTGGATCAAGGTGGCTCCGTCTTCCCAGCAGAGGTGTCTGAAATCTTCACTGTGTCACCTGAGTTGCCTGAGGTTTCTCAGGTGCAAACTGGGGAGGGTGTGTGTGTTGGGGTGAGGAGAGTATGCAATGAAGGCAGAGGAAACAGGCTCCGGCCTAGCTCAGGAGGTGTTAGTCAGAGATACGGTGTCAGTGCATCCTGGCTTGGAAGTCTAGTGTTCCAGGAAAGCCCTCGGTCCCGGAACAGTTAGGATGGTTGGCCACCCTAAAGGTGGATCAGGACACAAGGAGCCACTCCAGGTTAAGCCAGGCTGGGTGAGGCAGGGTTGGAGACTCAGACAGATGAGCCGTCTGCTGGGGTAGTGTGCGTACGCTGGGGGATCACGGTCAGGGAGCGGGCAGAAGGCCGCTGAAACCCAGCTGAACAGTGCAGAAAGGGGACGGGACGCTGATTTCCCCAATTTCTTCAGCCTCAATGGCATTCCCTTCCATGAACCTCGGGGCAAACCCCTGAGCTCTTGCGCTCTGGGGTCTTGGTCTTCCCACCTTCCTTCCAGCTGGCCGGTTCTCTTGCTCTCCTTGGCTCAGTCCTCATTGCCCTCTCCCCACTCAATGGACAGCTCCCTGTAAGGCCTGCCCATGGCCTCAGGGCTGTGCTTCTCAAAGGAGAACTCCCTCCTGCTCTTTTTATAACAGCAACTATGTTGTAGTCCCTCTTTTCCTATCCTGAAATGAAATTCCTTGAAATCGTCATACATGCTTCCATAACTTAAAAACATTAAATTACCCTAAATGTCATCTAAACAAGCAATTAAAGAAATAGCAGGCATTTCAACGTGAAAATGCCCTGGCAAGACTACCCTCAAAGGAAAACGCCCCAGGAGTGACGGTTTAGGAAGCGGGCACCTTAGAGCCGCACAGGGAGAGGCTGCTGCCCACCGCTCAGGGGCCAGGCAGCTCTCCAGGCCCCGTTCCCCTGCGGCTTGCTCGGCCGTGGGCTGCAGGGCACTGCTATGCCGATCGTTTCTGCACCAGCGTTCCCGCTACATCCCCCTTTCTTCCTTACCCCGTGTTTACTGGAGTTGTGAGGTTTAGGCCATACTTAGGAAATCAGCACAAGGTCCCATTGTTCTGCGTGTTCAAGCCCATAGCAGAGGATTTATTTGTGATCCTGGGACCCACAGCTGCACAGGCTCATCATGTGCCTGGGACTGGCCTCCCCTGGCCTTGTCCTGACTTGGAAAGTCGTGGCAAATGACGGGCCTCGCTGGAGCAGCCCTTGTTTTGCTATGTAGGAAGCAGTTTGAGCGAAGGGCTGATCGCCTGCCTCTGGGGGCAGAGCTCTGAAGGCGTGAGGCAGGCACGTCATGAGCAACGCTGCCCGCTTTTCCAGCTGCTGTGGGATGCAGGGGCACATGGCGGGTGGGCGTTGTCCTGCCTTTTCTGTCTCCTGGGGAGTGAAGGAAACGAACAGAACTTGGAAACGTGATGTAAGGGGGCACGGCTGCACTCTTTCCATTGTTTTTTAAGTTTTTTTTAGTGGTTGTTGCCTTGTTTTTTTAGAGATGGGGTCTCGCTGCATTGCCCAGGTTGGAGTGCAGTGGCTCCTCACAGTGCAGTCATGGTGCACTACAGCCTTGAACTTCTGGGCTCAAGTGATTCTGATTCTTCCACCTCTGCCTCCTGAATAGCAGGGGCTCTGGCTTCCCATTCTTTTAAATACACCCACATGCCTAGGAAGGTGCCCTCTGTGCTGTGTTTGTTAATGGCGGAGTACAGCCAGCAAAGTAATCTTGGTTGTTTACTGTTGACGTTCAGCCTTCAAGTCTTGTCAGGACTTAAAGACGGAGTTTTGTTCCTAAGTGAAGATAATGACCAGCTTCCCTGGCTTATCTATCTGGCATGACCGGGGCAGTGTTTCTGATTTGTAAACCCATGCTCTTCGGGGAACAGAGCCCCCAGTTTAGGATTCAGGCCGACAAAGATTACTTCCTACTCCATCTGGAAAGGGCAAACATGCTCCCGCCTGGTGGTGACAAGCTGGGAGCTCCAGAACTCTCGTTCTTCCGGTGGAGACTGTTCTCAACTTCTGCAAGCGGAAATGCAAAACCAAATACCCTTCCCTCAGGCTGCAGTACGAGTGAGAACATTCAGAACTTTGCTGTAGTTCTCATCATTGGCAGCTATGTCAGGGACAGCGAGAGGCATTGACAGTCACGTTATAAAGATATGGCAGTACGGCATTTAAGACTGTTGGTTGCAAGTATTAGTTTCAGCCAAAAAGGGTAAACTCATTACGAGAATACAGGGATGGTTCACAGACCAAAGGGCAAAAATGCAACGGAACCCCAGGGGGGAGCCGGCGCTGAAACGGAACCGCAGGAAGGCACTGATGTGGCCTGGATTCCATGGGTTCGTCTTCTAGATCTCTCTTGCCACGCCCTAAACCGTGGGTTATCAAATTTGCTGTACATTTGGAATCCTTTAGGGAGCTTTAAAAATACTGATGCTGGCCAGGTGCAGTGGCTCACACCTGTAATCCCAGCACTTTGGGAGGCCAAGGCGGGTGGATCACAAGGTCAGGAGTTCGAGACCAGCCTGGCCAATATGGTAAAACCCCATCTCTACTAAAAATACAAAACTTAGCCAGGTGTGGTGGTGGGCTCCTGTAGTCCCAGCTACTCGGGAGGTTGAGGCAGGAGAATCATTTGAACCCGGGAGGTGGAGGTTGCAGTGAGCTGAGATGGTGCCACTCTACTCCAGACTGGGTGACAGAGTGAGACCCCATCTCAAAAACAAAAACAAACAAACAAAAAGTACTGATGCCAGCTGGGCGCGGTGGCTCACATTTGTAATCTCAGCACTTTGGGAGGCTGAGGTGGGCAGATTGCTTGAGCCCAGGAGTTCCATACCAGCCTGGACAACATGGTGACGCCTCATCTCTACAAAAAATACAAAAAATAACTGGCCGTGGTGGCATGTGCCTGTAGTCCCAGCTACTTAGGAAGCCGACGTGGGAGGATTATCTGAGCCTGGGAATTCGAGGCTGCAGTGAACCATGACTGTGCCACTGCACTTCAGCCTGGGCAACAGAGTGAGACCCTGTCTCTAAATAAATAAATAAATACAAATACCGACGCCTGAGCCCTGCTTCAGATCTGACTCAGTTGGTTTGGGGTTCAGCCTGAACACTGTGATTTTTAAAGCTCCCCAAGTGATTCTAACTTGTGCAGATACTGAGACCCATTGTCTTAAACTAATTTGCTTCTCTGTCCTTTCGTCTCATCTGTCCTGGGGCCCCCAATCTCTGATCAATACAAATACTCTCATCTCATGCTTTCGCCACCCATTCAGCAGGAGGAAAGTGCTACCAGGCAGGCGCTCCTGGAAGTCACCATTGACACGGGGTCTCCCCCCTCAGCTGGGGTCTCAACGAAGCTCTGAAATCCTGCTAGCTTTTCCCAGGCTGCTCATTTCTCCAGACTTTGTAACGATGATTCTAAACCTTTTCCACCTCTTTGCACTGGATCTAGTTGACAGGCCCCCCAGGCCCCCTTGGTCCTGCCCATATCCACCTCCCCTCTTCCACCCCTGCCCCCGGCCACTGGCCCCTGGCCTTGTCTCCCTACCTGACCTCCTGGTGCAGGCCCCGGAGGTTGCGGTGAGTTGATACCGTGCCATTGCACTCTGGCCTGGGCAACAAGAGTGAAACTGTCTCAAAAAAAAAAAAAAAAGGCCTGACAAATAGGTTGGTGAAGGCCATGAAGAGAAGCAGTTCACAGCCTCTGCCCCTTCAGCCCTACAGACCAAAGAGCTGCTTGACATGGGGCTCATTCGTACCATGCTGACTGAACTGGCAGCCACGGGCCCGGCTGGACGTGTAGGTCAGACTTTGGCCGAGGGTGACAGTGACTAGACAGAGCTAACAGATTGTTTCCAAACACAGTAGTTTGGAAATAAACCAGCTGTGTTTGTCCTGAAGCTCTGGCCCGCGTGCACCCTCTGAAACGTACTCTCCGACCTCCTGTCTGACTCCGTCCTCTCTCCTTCCTTCCCTGGGATTGTACCACTCCCAATAAAATGGACATGGAAACTGTTGCTCTAGGTTCTGTGTTTGAGGGAACCCAGCTGCTAAGACATTCTTTAAATATTGAGATAATCTTGCCCAGTAACTCATAGAAAAACATGGGCCAGAAGGAGGGTGGCCAACGATCCTGGTTTGCCTGAGACCGAGGGCGTCTTTGGGACGAGGGGCTGACAGTGCTCATACTTGGAAAGTCTCAGGCAAACCAGAATCAGCCAGTTGCTCTGGCCAGGCAGCAGGAACGCGCTCAGCTTCCACCTCTAATCCTGGCTCACTGGCCCTCCAACTCCCTTCCCTTGCTTCCGTGGGAAGGTGTCCTCATTCTCTAAACAATGAGGAAATGGGTGTCTTATTGTGAGGCAGCCAGCAAGCCCAGGGCAGTCATTTGTTCAACACACAGGGGCTGGGGGTCTTTCTCTACCAGGCTGGGTGCCAGGTCCTGGAAAGAGGAGGACTTATTTAAAGGCTTGCACGGTGAGATCGTAGGAGACGATGATGGAGAGGCACTGCTCAAACATTGAAAATAAATTAAAATACATGTTTCATTTTGATAGCTTGGGAGTGATACTTAAAAACCACCCAAGGCAGAGAAGGTGAAGGGTGTTGGGAGGCTGGAGCCTTTTTCCTGGTCAGCACCCGGGCTGTTCCAGAGAGGCAGGGAGGGGCCTGCTCTATTCACCAGGCTTTGTTATTGTAAATTCCAGAAATCAGCAGGGGCCACAGAAAATAGGGCATTTGCTTTAATGGTGGCAAAGGGGACAAAATGAGGGAATATGTGTACACTTCTTTTTTTCTCTTTTTGAGATAGTCTCTTTCTCCCAGGCTGGAGTGTAGTGGTGTGATCACAGCTCACTGCAACCTCTGCCTCCTGGGTTCAAGCAATTCTTCTGCCTCAGCCTCCGGAGTAGCTGGGACTACAGGTGTGCCACCATGCCTGGCTAATTTTTGTACTTTTAGTAGAGATGGGGTTTCACCATATTGGCCAGGCTGGTCTCGAACTCCTGACCTCGTGATCCACCTGCCTTGGCCTCCCAAAGTGCTGGGATTACAGGCATAAGCCACCGCGTCTGGCCTATACTTCTTAACATACAGTAGTAGACTTTCAAGTGATGATGAATGTTCTGTGCATAATCATCTCACCTTTAGAGACGAAGAAAGGAGAGAATGCAAACATGGTTGTTTACAGACTTCAAGACTATGGTGGTGTCAGCCTAAAAACAGAGAGCGGCTTTCGAAAATAATATTTATTTGGGAGCAAAGCATTGCAGTGGGAATATGCATTCCACAGTAAGCTCTGTGCGTAGTCAGGGCGGTACAGGAAGACAAAGGTTTTTAAAGGAAAAATGAAGAGGATTACATAATTGCTTTGAGATAATTATTTTTGGCTACAAGGATCAATAACAAGGGTGATGCCAATTTGAGGTTGGACAGGCAGTGGCTGGGCAGGTGTTGTTGCAGGAGTATTTTTTGTGTGTAAGGTGGTAACGGCCTTTATGCAACATTGTAGTTTTTGTAGAGTCTTTTGTGATAGTTTTTGTTATCAGGCATTTATGCATAAGACTCCTCTTCATGGCCTTCCCCAGCCTATTTGTCAGGACTTTTTTTTTTTTTTTTTTTTTTTTTAACACAAGTGACTCCATTTTGATTCTGATAATTTCCCCATTCCCTCTTTTGATCAAGATCTTTCTCCAAAAGCGTCGCTGAACAATCATCCTGTAGTTAGGTTTTGATGTCCCTCTGTGCTGGATGGACCTGACTTGGGTTGCTGGTCTGTCCTATGTTGGAGGGCGTGAATGGTGGCCAGGAGTCACTGTCAAAACCCTTTCAGCCACATTTGAGCAACAAGGGAGCTTTGAAGGGAGTGGCTGTGAGGCTAAGAGATGGGGTTTCACCATGTTGGTCAGGCTGGGCTTGAACTCCTGACCTCAGGTGATCTGCCTACCTCGGCTTCCCAAAGTGCTGGGATCATAGGCGTGAGCCACCAAGACCTGCTGAGACTTGTTTCTTAAAATGTATCTAGTTTTGGCCAGGCGCGGTGGCTCACGCCTGTAATCCCAGCACTTTGGGAGGCTGAGGTGGGCAGATCACAAGGTCAAGAGATGGAGACCATCCTGGCGAACATGGTGAAACCCCGTCTCTACTAAAAATACAAAAATTAGCCAGGCGTGGGTGGCATGTGCCTGTAGTCTCAGCTACTTGGGAGGCTGAGGCAGGAGAATTGCTTGAACCTGGGAGGCAGAAATTGCAGTGAGCCGAGATCGCGCCACCGCATTCCAGCCTGGTGACAGCAAGACTCCGTCTCAAAAAAGAGAAAAAAAATGTATCTAGTTTCGTGTTATAGGTCTTAGGAACAGAGTAGTCCCTGATTTTAGTAATTTCATGGAACACAGTTGGATTGGAGAAACATAGAAGAATTCAGGACCTAGCCTAGTCTATAGGCAAATAACAAGAACTTGAAGCTAATGCACAGAGCTACCATTTATAGTTTTTATAGTGTATTATAGTTTTTTTAAAAGAAGTGTTTTAGGCTGGGCGCGGTGGCTCACGCTTGTAATCCCAGCACTTTGGGAGGCCGAGGCGGGTGGATCACGAGGTCAGGAGATAGAGATCATCCTGGCTAACACAGTGAAACCCCGTCTCTACTAAAAATACAAAAATTAGCCGGGCGAGGTGGCGGCACCTGTAGTCCCAGCTACTCGGGAGGCTGAGGCAGGAGAATGGCATGAACCCGGGAGGCGGAGCTTGCAGTGAGCCGAGATCGCGCCACTGCACTCCAGCCTGGGCGACAGAGCAAGACTCCGTCTGAAAAAAAAAAAAGTATTTTAAAATAAGTGTCACTCTTTCGCTTCACATTGATCTCATCGGAGTCTCAGATTTAAAAACCTCTTGAGGTTTGGACAAAACATTAGATTTTACCTAGTCTGAAGGTTTCTGAGCCTACCAAGAAGGGACACTTTTAATTTATTTACTATAAGCCTGGGAACCCTTGAAGCCAAGCTTTCTATGCACATTTAAAATACAACATTTCAACCAAAGCCTTGATAATGTAGCCCATGTCTCTAATTGTATCCTGCTATACAGAGAGGGCAGATTTTTACTGGACGTATGCAACTATATATATTGTCATAATAATACTCAGAAATGGTTTTCAAACTTTGGAGGAGTCAAGCAGAAAAAGCAAATGCTTTCATCTCTGTTCACAAAAGTATACTTTATCAAATTATTATAAACTACAGATAGCTTAAGAAAGAAAATTGCCTTAAATCTGGTAAACAAAACATTTAAGTAGAGAACTGGCTGGGTGCGGTGGATCACGCCTATAATCCCAGCAGTTTGGGAGGCCAAGGTGGGCAGATCACGAGGTCAGGAGATAGAGACCATCCTGGCTAACATGGTAAAATTCCATCTCTACTAAAAATACAAAAAAATTGGCCGGGAGTGGTGGCGGGTGCCTGTAGTTCCAGCTAGTCAGGAGACTGAGGCAGGAGAATCGCTTGAACCCAGGAGGTGGAGCTTACAGTGAGCCGGGATCTCGCCACTGCACTCCAGCCTGGGTGACGGAGCGAGAAAACGTCTCAGAAAAAAAAAAAAAAAAAAAAAATAGAACCAATAGTGTTTTAAATAAAAATCATACAAACATTATCTTTATCAATTACTTATTTTATTTATTTATTTATTTTAGACAGAGTCTCTCTCTGTTGCCAGGCTGGAGTGCAGCAGTGCAATCTTGGCTCTGCCAAGTGCAACTTCTGACTCCCTGTTCAAGCGATTCTCCTGCCTCAGTCTCCCGAGTAGCTGGGATTACAGGCATGCGCCACCACGTCCAGCTAATTTTTTTGTGTTTTTAGTAGAGACGGGGTTTCACCATGTCGGACAGGAGGGTCTCGATCTCCTGACCTCATGATCCACCGACCTCGGCCTCCCAAAGTGCTGGGATTACAGGTGTGAACCACTGTGCCGGCTAAATTATTTAATTTTAAGTAATTTTTTGTTCTGCTTGATCTGAATTAGCAGTTTCGTAAACCCATCAGTTTGTTTATTAGAGTTCTGGGAATTTTATTGAATCCACTGGTTCTACAGTTACTAGAAATGTGTTCAAGAGTACTTGTTAGGGTGTTTTCCATGAAAAGCCATTTTGGAGTATAGCTAATTGTAAATGTTTTTGGAGACGAATCAACACAAGAACTATGGATGACAAACACAGAATAGCCAGGGTTAAGAACCTGACAAACATTTATTATAATCGGGAACTGCCAAGGACATGTAGTTATTTCTATTACACACAATTTTTTTTTTTTTTTTTGAGACGGAGTCTTGCTCTGTAGCCCAGGCTGGAGTGCAGTGGCGAGATCTCTGCTCACTGCAAGCTCCGCCTTCCAGGTTCACGCCATTCTCCTGCCTCAGCCTCCCGAGTAGCTGGGACTACAGGCGCCTGCCACCATGCCTGGCTAATTTTTTGTATTTTTAGTAGAGACGGGGTTTCACCGTGCTAGCCGGGATGGTCTCTATCTCCTGACCTCGTGATCCTCCCGCCTCGGCCTCCCAAAGTGCTGGGATTACAGGCTTGAGCCACCACGTCCGGCCCCACACACGTCCGGCCCCACACACGTTTTAAGATAGCAACCAGAATCATGACTGACAGCATCACATCAAGACCATTAGACTTTTACAAATTTTACATAATCTTTAAGATACTCACATCAAAGCTATATCTCTACAAATATAGCTTTAAAGTAGACTTAACATAAGTAAAATATGATTGATAATGTATTATCTAATTTTTGAAACATTTGTATTGATAACATATCCATAAATGTAATTGGAAGAAGAGCTACTATCACTGATCATTTGACAATGTTTTCCATGGAGCAAGTAAGCCTAATCATTTCCTATCACTATGAGATGAGAGATACATTTTTTATGCTCTCCAGGGGCCTAACTGGTAAATTCCCAAGTTAATTTTAGGTCAAAAGATTTAATTTAGAGTTTTGATCCTGGGGAGGCCTGGCAAAGATGTCAAAAAGTTTACAATACTTACGCAAGACAGGATCACAGCTCATTGTGAAATAAGAGTTATTTAAGCAGAGTGGTAATTGAAAGATTTTAAAAGCAATACAGAAAGGCATGTGAAATTAAAAAACCTTAACCCTTTTAAAGCTCAGTTTTCCTGCGTAATCAAAAATCTAATAGAGATAACACAGGAAGTTATCCTAATAAAATATAAATCCTGTGGCTTTTTTAGGCCAGTTACCAAAAGGTGAAGGAAAACCTCCTGCAGTTTATTGCTTTTCCTTATGGGAAGCCCATTTGGATATCTCAGAAGTTGAACCTGATGAAAGGTACTTAAATTTAATCAGAAGCAGGAAGAGTGTGTTCAAGATGTTGAGTGTACACTATATTATAGAGGAATATACACAAGAAAACTAGTACTTTGAGCAGGGAATACATGGATCTTAGAGAAAGTGAGAGCATGTGAAATATCCTTGTTACATAGAACAATTCAGACACATCAAGAAAAGGCAAGAGTACAGAATTAAGTTATATTGGAGGAAAAGATTGCTTCTTCGGGTCTTCAAGATAAACATTTTAGCAGTGGGCCATAATAGCAGAGTTAGAACTGAAGGCAAAAGTTACAGGAGCTGATGAAAAGGTTGAACGAGAGAGTTATCGTCTCAGACCTCATCGGGGAAGAAAGAGCTGAAGGCAGTGATGTGTGACCTGCCAATTATGTGCTATGAAATGCAACCAAAGTTGAGCTTCTGAGAGATGAACCTGAGAAGCTTTAAGACGAAAACCCTAGGCCGAGCGCAGTGGCTCATGCCTGTAATCCCAGCACTTTGGGAGGCCGAGGTGGGCGGATCACCTGAGGTGAGGAGTTTGAGACCAGCCTCAACATGGAGAAACCCCGTCTCTACTAAAAATACGAAATTAGCCGGGCATGGTGCTGTTTGCCTGTAATTCCAGCTACTCGGGAGGCTGAGGCAGGAGAATTGCTTGAACCTGGGAGGTGGAGGTTGCGGTGAGCCAAGATCGTGCCATTGCATTCCAGCCTGGGCAACAAGAGTGAAACTCTGTCTCAAAAAAAAAAAAAAAAAAGAAAACTCTACCTCAAGAAGTGAAATTACCATTCTGAAGGAAAAAAAAAAAATTCTGTCTTGAAACTAGAGAAATTAAGTGGCTTTCAGGAAAAAATGTGGCAGAAATAGAAACCGTCAGCCAGGCACAGGGGCTCATGCCTGTCATCCCAGCACTTTTGGAGGCTGATGCAGGAGAATCACTTGAGTCTAGTTTGAGACCAGCCTGGGCAACATGGTGAGATCCTAGTCCTACAAAATAATTTTAAAATTAGCCAGGTGTGGTGGTGTGTGCCTGTGGTTCCAGTTACATGGGCGGCCGAGGCAGGAGGAGCGTTTGAGCCTGAGAGGTCGAAGCTGCCTGTGAGTCATGATTGTGCCATTGCACTCCAGCCTGGTGACAGAGAGAGTCCCTGTCTCCAAAAAAAATAAAAAATAAAACATTTGGGGCCGGGCGTGGTGGCTCAAGCCTGTAATCCCAGCACTTTGGGAGGCCGAGACAGGCGGATCACGAGGTCAGGAGATCGAGACCATCCTGGCTAACACGGTGAAACCCTATCTCTACTAAAAAATACAAAAAGACTAGCCGGGCGAGGTGGTGGGCGCCTGTACGGGAGGCTGAGGCAGGAGAATGGCGTAAACCCGGGAGGCGGAGCTTGCAGTGAGCCGAGATCCGGCCACTGCACTCCCGCCTGGGCAACAGAACGAGACTCCGTCTCAAAAAAAAATAAAATAAAATAAAAAAATAAAAAAAATAAAAAATTTGGAAATGAACCAGGCATTTAATGAATACCTATTGTTTAATATACCATAAAACTTGAAGTTTTAAAATTACATAAAAAGGTTATAAACATGTATACCATTTATATTTACAAAATTTATTTATTTTTAACAATTATATACCTAGATTACTTACTAAAACTGAGATTAACTTAGTTTGTTAACCATTTTTATAGCCTGTGCATATCAGGTGTTCACCTAAGAACCTTAAATATATGGTTATTTTGTCAGTAACTCAGAAGATACAGCTATTTTTATTAAACCAACAATATTAAATTAGTCTTATAAAATAATTGTACAAAAAGTTTTATTTTAAGCTAGGTTTATAGTTTTATAATCTTTGTGTTAAAAACCCTAATGCATGAAAACATCTAATGAAGACCAATATAAAACTGTCTGCCGGCCGGGCGCGGTGGCTCAAGCCTGTAATCCCAGCACTCTGGGAGGCCGAGACGGGTGGATCACGAGGTCAGGAGATCGAGACCATCCTGGCCGACACGGTGAAACCCCGTCTCTACTAAAAAATACAGAAAACTAGCTGGGCGAGGTGGCGGGCGCCTGTAGTCCCAGCTACTCGGGAGGCTGAGGCAGGAGAATGGCGTGAACCCGGGAGGCGGAGCTTGCAGTGAGCTGAGATCCGGCCACTGCACTCCAGCCTGGGCGGCTGAGCGAGACTCCGTCTCAAAAAAAAAAAAAAAAAAAAAACAAAACTGTCTGCCACAAAACCCATGCAACAATATATTAATATGTTGACAATTGTGAAGACATTTTTATCAACAATTTAGAAACTAGTTTGTTTATTAAAGATATACTTAAGTCACATGAACTAAAACACATTGGGGTTAATTAATACAGAGAGCAAGTCAGCACTTAATGTCATTAGTAGGTTCTTGGAAACTGTGACTGGGTGAAACAACGTCCATCAGGTCCTTAAATAATGTCACTTTGTTCAATGCTATTTCATTATTTTTATTTTTATTTTTTATTTTTTTTGAGATGGAGTTTTGCTCTGTTGCCCAGGCTGGAGTGCAATGACACGATCTCAGCTCACCAGAACGTGCCTTAGCCTCCTGAGTAGCTGGGATTACAGGTGCTCGCCACCACCCGACTAATTTTTGTATTTTTGTATTTTTTTTTTTTTGAGACGGAGTCTTGCTCTGTCGCCCAGGCTGGAGTGCAGTGGTGCCATCTCGGCTCACTGCAAGCTCTGCCTCCCGGGTTCAGGCCATTCTCCTGCCTCAGCCTCCCCAGTAGCTGGGACTACAGGTGCCCGCCACCACACCCAGCTAATTTTGTTTTTGTATTTTTAGTAGAGACGGGATTTCACCATGTTAGCCAGGATGGTCTTGATCTCCTGACCTCGTGATCCGCCCGTCTCCGCCTCCCAAAGTGCTGGGATTACAGGCGTGAGCCACCACGCCCGGCCTAATTTTTGTATTTTTAGTAGATATGAGGTTTCACCATGTCGGTCAGTCTGGTCTCGAACTCCTGACCTCAGGCAATCCGCTCGCCTTGGCCTCCCAAAGTGCTACGATTACAGGCGTGAGCCACCGCGCCTGGCCTAATTTTTGTATTTTTAGTAGATATGAGGTTTCACCATGTCGGTCAGTCTGGTCTCGAACTCCTGACCTCAGGCAATCCGCTCGCCTTGGCCTCCCAAAGTGCTACGATTACAGGCGTGAGCCACCGTGCCCAGCCACTTTTGTATTTTTAGTAGAGACGGGATTTCACCATGTTGGCCAGGTTGGTCTCAAACTCCTGACCTCAGGTGATCCACCTGCCTCGGCCTCCCAAAGTGCTAGGATTACAGCCGTGAGCCACTGCACCTGGCCAATGCTATTTCATTATAACATTGATGATGAAAAAAATTGGTTTCATTATACATTGTTTTGCTCATAGTCACAGTTTCCAACAACCTATTCACAGCATTGAGGACTTACTATATTTTATATGAATGCTCATTTATCTAAGACAATCTGAACAGAATTTAAGGGTCCATGCTAGATCTTACCATGAAGACATAACATAAAACTTAATACACGTACATATGGGTAAATGCCCTGAAACATATCCACACACAGAAATATCTTAGAGCTTTCATTTTAGAATTTTAGTCATGAGACAGTAAAATATATAAACTCACGGGTTTATAAAAGACAGCTGCATCCAGGCACCTATTCACATGCCTGAACTTTATTTGCCCTGATAGGTAATCTAATGAAGATGGTGGACCAAGATTTTGGACAAAGCAGTTTGGTTTTAAAAAATCTTTTACGCGGACTCTTTTTCTTTTTTCAGTTTTAAATGAGTTTAGGGTTACATTTTCAGTGTTTACATTTTAGCTAGGACTGGTTGAATTGTATAAGGAAGCAAACTCTCCAAATAGCCTTGAACTGGTAACAAATGTATCTTTTGTTTGCCCATCTGGTTTGCTTGGTTAATGTGAACAGGGAAGCATTTTAGCAGGGTTTCCTGTGTTTGTTTGGCTTTTTCTTTTTGGCCCCTGTGCGGCAGAAAAAGCAATTTTTATGCCAGAGACACTTTATATTATTGCTCTGAGCTCAAGATTTTGACTTGTTTGATCTGTGAGCCTTTTATAAACATTTATCTAATTTTTTAATTAGACTATCAATCCTTCAACTAACTTCCAATATCCTAAACAATTATTAGGCAAAACTAAATTTACCTTAAGAGAGATGATCCTTAGGTCTAGGTTGTGGGTTTTGGTTTAAAAAATCTTGGCTGGAATGCCGTAAGCAGTGAGTTTTATCTCAACTCCAGTAGAAAAGTCAGCAGATTTAAAGTAAGCAGAAAAAAATGATAGAGAATTTAGAAGAGTTTACATGCTAACTCTGTAGTTGCAGAGGTGTTTTTAGAGAATTCAGATAAAGATCATTTGAGTTCTGAATGTTTCTTGATGTAATTTGTCTATTAGTTTAAAAATGTGTGTGAAAAGAAGCCATAATATACAGCTAGCTGGAGTCCCAGAAGACCTGACTTGACAGAATCCCATTGACTTGACTTGAGAATCCCATTCTGTTTTTTTTTAATTAATCTCTCAGGAGCAAAAGAAATCCTGTAAATTCTGTCAGCGAATGTCAGGAGTTTGGACAGTGTTTAGATAGTGACTTTTAACTAGCCATCACATGCCTACCATTTAGAATGTTTGTTTTTCTCTTGGAAGATTTTCAGAAACAAGCAAGGGAAAAAAGACAAATCATTTACAGACACATAACTAAACCAAAATCAGTGTAGTCACAAGCTTTAACTCAGCATGCAGATCAAACAAAATATTAGATTAGACATTTAGAAAGAAGCAAAAGTAAATTAACCAGAAAAGACATGGCTCAGAAACAGAATGTCAATTCTACAGAAACCAGAGTACTAAAACCAGCATGTCTTTCTACCAAAAAGGACTTCAGAAAAGATAAAAAAGTATTTTATCATCCTAGTAGGGATGTAAGGCAGCCTTTATTAAGGCGACCTTATAACCAAAACAAATCCAGAATAATATCAAAAAGCTGGGAGTGTGGACCTGAGAGAAGACTTGCCATGGCCAAAAAGGCAAGCTGTGCCAGCAGAGAGTTCAGAGGGCTTGAGTACCGCACGCTCTAAGAATCATCAGGCCAGGCGCGGTGGCTCAAGCCTGTAATCCCAGCACTTTGGGAGGCCGAGACGGGAGGATCACGAGGTTAGGAGATCGAGACCATCCTGGCTAACACGATGAAACCCCGTCTCTACTAAAAAATACAAAAAAATAGCCGGGCGAGGTGGCGGGTGCCTGTAGTCCCAGCTACTTGGGAGGCTGAGGCAGGAGAATGGCGTAAACCCAGGAGGTGGAGCTTGCAGTGAGCTGAGATTCGGCCACTGCACTCCAGCCTGGGCGACAGAGCGAGACTCCGTCTCAAAAAAAAAAAAGAATCATCACTTCCTTCCCATAATGATCCTTTTCCTGATTCCACTTCTGACACATTTGTGTCAACCTAAATAACAAACAAAGAGGCTCTCTAAAAGAAATATTTTTTTCAGGAATAGGGCATTGCAGTGGGAATATGTGTGCCATAGTGAACTATGTGCTTTTTCAGGGAGGTATGGAAAGATGAAGGTTTTTAAAGGAAACATAGGGAGGATTACATACTTGTTTTGAGTTAATTATGCTTGGCTACAAGGATCACTCACAAGGGGGATGCCCAGTCTGAAGCTGGACAGGCAGTTACTGGGCATATGTCCTCGCAAAAGTGTGATATTTCAATGGTCTTTATACAAGGTTATGATTTTTTTAGTCTTTTGTTACAGTTTTTGTTATCAAGCATTTATGCATGAGAATCCTTCTCTTCATGGCCTTCTCTGGCTCTATTTGTCAGGATTGTTTTTTTTTTTTTTGGTTTTGGTATTCTTTTTGAGATGGAGTCTTGATCTGTTGCCCAGGCTGGAGTGCAGTGACGCCATCTTGGCTCACTGTAACCTCCGCCTCCTGGGTTCAAATGATTCTCTTGCCTCAGCCTCATGACTAGCTGGTATTACAGGCACCTGCCACCACACTCAGGTAATTTTTGTATTTTGTTGGCCAAGCTGGTCTCAAACTCCTGAGCTCAAATGATCTGCTCTCTTCAGCCTCCCGAATTGCTGGGATTACAGGCATAAGCCACTGCACCTGGCCTGTTTTTTGTTTTTAATACAAGTGACTCCATTTTAATTCTGACAACTTTCACAGTAGCCTATCTTCAAAGGCGGTGCACCTCCCAGGATTCATGCACTTTTTTTTGTCCCTTCCTTTTGGATCTGGGCTGGCATTGACTCTCTTTTTTACCAACAAATGTGATGCTGAATGACACCTGAGGCTGTCGTAAGAAGCCTTGTAGCTTCTGCTTTGGTGCCTTAGAACATTTGTCCTAGGAGCAATCAGCCACTGTGGTGGAAGTCTCACTACCCTGAGACTTCTATGCTATGAGAAAGCCCAAGCTAGCCATTTGGAAAAGCCACATGGGGGAAAACTGCCTCGCCAGCCCCCAGCTTTCCAGCCGTCCCAGCTCAGGTACTAGACATGCAAGTGAAGACATCATTTTTTTTGGGAGGTCCAGCCGCTATAGTTTAGATGTGATTTTTCCTTGCCAAAACTCATGTTGAAATTTGACCCTGAATGTGGTAGTGTTGGGAGGTGGGGCCTGGTGGGAAGTGGTTGGGTCATGTGTATCCCCCAGGAATAGATTAATGCCCTCTATGGGGGTGAGTGAGTTTTTACCATCTTGGGAATGTATTTGTTCCTATGAAAGCAGGTTGTTAAAGAGTCTGGCCTCCTCAGATTCTCTGTCTTGCTTCCCTTTGCCATCCTTTGCCATGTGATCTCTGTGCATGCTGGTTCCCTTTACACTTTCCACCATGAGTGGAAGCAGCCTGAGGCCCTCACCAGATGCAGCTGCCCAATCTTAAACCTTCCAGCCACCAGAATCATGAGCCAAATAACCCTCTTTTTTTTTTTTCTCTCCCCAAGACGGAGTCTCGCTCTGTCACCCAGGCTAGAGTGCAGTGGCACCATCTCAGTTCACTGCAACCTCCACCTTCTGGGTTCAACCAATTCTCCTGCCTCAGCCTCCTGAGTAGCTGGGATTACAGGCATCTGCCACCACGCCCGGCTAATTTTTGTATTTTTTGTAGAGACGGGATTTCACGATGTTGGCCAGGATGGTCTCTCACTGGCTAGTCTCGAACTCCCGACCTTGTGATCTGCTTGCCTTGGCCTCCCAAAGCGCTGGGATTATAGGCGTGAGCCACTATGCCTGACCCCATAAACCTCTTTTGTAATGGATTCCTAGCCTCAGGTATTCTGTTACAGCAACACAGGATGGACTTAGACACCAGCACAGTTGAGCCTCCACACAACCACAGTCCCAGCTGTCAGTTGACGGCATTCTCAAGAGACACCCCCAAGCCAAGAACCGCCCAACTAAGCTCAGTCAACATACAGAACCATGAGAAGTAATCGGCTTATTTCAAGCCATTGTAGTCGGTGACAGAAATATTTGCAGTGGTCCCCCACATCCTGGTCTTCATGCCCTTGCATGACCTCACCTCTTGAGTGTGGGATGAACCTACTGACTTCCTTCTGAAGAACAAAATGGAGCAAAAGTGGTGGGATGTCATCTGTGAGATTAGGTTATAAAAAATTGTGACTTCTGTCTTGCTCTCATGCTCTGGCTCTTCTCATTTGCGCACTCGGAAGAAGCAAAGCTACCACATGGTAAGCTGCCCTATAGAGAGCCTCATGTGGCAAAGAATTGAGAATGATCTCGACAGCCCGTGAAGTGCTGAAGCCTGCCCATGACCATATTGTGTGAGTTTGGTGGTGGACCCTTCCCTAGTCGAGCCTTGAGATAACTGCAGCCTCAGCCGAAACCGTGATTGCAGTCTTGTGAGAGATCCTGAGCCAGAGGACCCAGTTAAGCTGCACTGGATTCCTGACCCACAAAGGCTGTGAGACAACAAATGTTGTTTCAAGCCACTAAGTTTTGGGGGCAATTTGTTATGTAGCAATAGACAACTAATAGACCTGCTACATTTTAGCATCGTTCATTATACTGTAATAAGTAATGGGAACAAGTACTTTGACCAGAAAGCAAAACTAATGGCCTTATATTGTCAGTAAGTGCTGAGCAGAAGAATGCCTGTGTTCCTGGTGGGTGTTATAAAACTTGATGAGCACGATAAAGCATTTGAAGCAGTAAGAACGAGACTCTTGCTTCTAAGGATCAGTGCTTAGGAGTAAAGGAGCCACTGGAAAGTAAGCTCCCATGCCTGCTGCAAGTGGGCCAGCAAGGTACAAACCCTCCTTCAAATTATGGGAGGGAGGGGCTCTGGGGAAGGTAGCTCCATGAGGGAACTAAGCACCACAGGAAGCACCTCAGTTCATGCTGTGCTTTTTGGAGAGAGGTTGAGTCAACTGAAGATGGGTATCTGGGAGCCGTCAAAACCTCAGGTCAAGAGATGTCTCTAACATCAGCTGTCACAAATAATAACTTTGCTTGAGGGGAAGCCTGGATTGTGAGATTTTCCTGCCTTGGAATGAAGAATAGAGAATTAAGAGTTGTTGGTACTGAATTCTTCTATACTCTCTGCACTGAGCACGCAGATCAATTTCCTTTTTTTCTACAAAATCTTCCATATATGGATGTTGTGGACTGAGATTTATATGTTGAAGCCCTTGCTCCCAGTATAGCTGTATTTGGAGTAAGGAAGTAATTAAGGTTAAATGAAGGTATAGGTGGGGCCCTCTTCTGATAGGATTAGTGTCCTTAGAAGAAAACACTCTGTCTCCCTCTCCCTTTCCCTGCACA
Source organism: Theropithecus gelada (assembly GCF_003255815.1). Classification (NCBI taxonomy): domain Eukaryota; kingdom Metazoa; phylum Chordata; class Mammalia; order Primates; family Cercopithecidae; genus Theropithecus; species Theropithecus gelada. The sequence goes on along the minus strand of NC_037671.1, from coordinate 107,527,550 downwards.
CACACACTGAGGAAAGTGTGAACTGAACACACAGTGAGAAGTCATTGCATGCCAGGAGAAAGCCTTCACCAGAAACCTCATTAGCCAGAACCTTAATCTTGGACTTCTAGCCTCTAGAACTGTGAGAAATTTGCAAATGAGACTCTTGAGTTGCTATCAACTTTGAAAAATAGCAGGGAGTGGCTGGGTGCGGTGGCTCATGCCTGTAATCCCAGCACTTTGGGAGGCCGAGGCAGGCAGATCACGAGGTCAGGAGATCGAGACCACGGTGAAACCCCGTCTCTACTAAAAATACAAAAAATTAGCCAGGCGCGTTGTTGGGCGCCTGTAGTCTCAGCTACTTGGGAGGCTGAGGTAGGAGAATGGCGTGAACCTGGGAGGCGGAGCTTGCAGTGAGCCGAGATTGCGCCACTCCACTCCAGCCTGGGTGACAGAGCAAGACTCTGTCTCAAAAAAAAAAAAAAAGAAAAGAAAAAAGAAAAAAAGAAAGAAAAATAGCAGGGAGTAGGAGTCAGCTAACTATGGACTGGTGGGCTTGACTTTGGTCCTATTCTGGAAGGAATTATTTAAAAGGATGGTTTTTTGGCTCGTAGAAAATGAAATGAATATTAGGTGTGAGTAGGGATTTTTCTAAGAATAAGTGATGTCAGACCAATCTAATTTCTGATGTCTTAGATTCATTTTGGAATAAGGTAGAGTTTCAGACATATATATATGTGTGTATATATATACACACACACACACATATACACACACACATACACGGCTCAAATTCCCCAATTAAGTGAGATTACTGGGAGAATGCTGTGGACATGGTATATCTGGACTTCAGAAGGCTTTTAAATAAAAGCAAAGTTTATCAATGTGGGCTGAATAACTGTGGTTGGAGAGACTATACCCGGTGGCCCGTTTGTGCCCAGCCTCTGCTGGTCACCATGTCCCTGTTGCCTTCACCATTGCATGGGACACTGGCCCTCGAAGGGCATGGGCTTGGGAACAGGACACCTGGGTTCTTACCAGTAGTCCCTGAGAAGAATCACTCCCTCGGGCCTCAGTTTTCTATCTGTAAAATGAGGATAATGACCAGCTCATATCCCAGGGTCTCAAGCTTTGCATGTGCTCAGCAAATGCTGGCTACTCTCTTAAGATGGCATGATCCGGCCAGGCGCGGTGGCTCACGCTTGTAATCCCAGCACTTTGAGAGGCCGAGGCGGCTGGATCACGAGGTCAGGAGATTGAGACTGTCCTGGCTAACATGGTGAAACCCCGTCTCTACTAAAAATACAAGAAATTAGCCAGGCGTGGTGGCGGGTGCCTGTAGTCCCAGCTACTCAGGAGGCTGAGGCAGGAGAATCGCGTGAACCTGGGAGGCGGAGCTTGCAGTGAGCGGAGATCGCGCCACTGCACTCCAGCCTGGGTGACAGAGCGAGACTCCGTCTCAAAAAAAAAAAAAAAAAAAAGAAAAGATGGCATGATCTCAGATGGAGAGCTGTGGATATGTCATGAGAATGGAAGAACGGGCTGAGTGGGCTGAAGCCGCCAAGACATGAACTCATTCTTGGACTTCTACGGGCCTCACCTGAAATGAAGCTCATTCTGAGCTTAAGGAGGAAACTTGTGTAGCAGAAGAATGCTCAGAGCAGTGGCCCTGGAAGTGAATATGGAGGGATCTGAAAATGCATCACGTAGGCCGGGCTTGGTGGCTCACGCCTTTAATCCCAACCATGGAGGAGGCTGAGGCAAGAGGATTGCTTGAGTCCAGGAGTTTGAGGCCAACCAGGGCAACATAGTGAGACTCTATCTTACAAAATTTATATACATATAATACATAAATTAGCTGGGCGTTGTGGCATGTGCTTGTAGTCCCAGCTACTTGAGAGGCTGAAGCGGGGTGACTGCTTGAGCTCAGGAGTTTGAGGTTACAGTCGGTTATGAGCATGCCACTGCACTCCAGCTTGGGGGACAGTGTGAGACCCTGTCTCTAAAAAACAAAAAAACAAAAAAAAAACAGGTCATGGACCACGCATGGTGGCTCATGCCTGTAATTCCAGCACTTTGGGAGGCTGATGTGGGCAGATTGATTGAGTCCAGGAGTTCAAGACCAGCCTGGACAACATAGTGAAACCTTGTCTCTACAAAAAAATACAAAATTAGCTGGGTGTGGTAGTGCACACTTGTAGTCCTAGCTACACGGGAGACTGAGGCCGGAGGATCTTTTGAGTGGGAGGCAGAGGCTGCAGTGAGCCGAGATTGCGCCATTGCATTCTAGCCTGGGTGACAGAGCGAGACTCTCTCTTAAAAACAAACAGGTCATATGAGAAATGGCTGATAGAGCAGAGCAGGCTTCTTAGAGCCCAGAATATTTTGGGTCCCTTTCCCCTTTTCATAACATGGATCATAGCACCTTTCATTTCCTTTTCTATCACAGCTGTAATTAAGTAACTATTTATTTATTTGAGACAGAGTCTTGCCGTGTCGCTCAGGCTGGAGTGCAGTGGCGGATCTCAGCTCACTGCAGTCTCCACCTCCTGGATTTAAGCAATTATCCTGCTGCAGCCTCCCAAGTACCTGGGATTATAGGCACCCGCCTCCATGCCCAGCTAATTTTTGTATTTTTAGTAGAGACGGGTTTCGCCATGTTGGCCAAGATAGTCTTGAACTCCTGAGCTCAGGTGATCCCCGCCTCAGCCTCCCAAAGTGCTGGAATTACAGGCGTGAGCCACCATGCCCGGCCAATTAAGTAATTATTTAGGTTATTGTTTGTTCTTGACTAGAAAAGGACAGGGACCTCATCTGTCTATTCATGTTGTGTTTCCAGAGCTGAGAGTTGTTTCTGGCACACACAGAGTGCTCCATTAATGTTTGAAGAATAAATAAATGAGAAAACGAGTATGACGGGAGAAGAGGAGCCACGTGGTTGTTTACATCCTTGAAGGAGTGTTGGGAGAGGCCTCTTGCTGACCTGCGTGACACTGGACAGCAAATCCAGCGGGATCTGACAGGAAGGAGTTGCCAGGAGGTAGTTCGGAGCCAGATGCACAGTGAGGGCCAGTGGTCCCTGGGGTGGTGAGAGTTTCCTCTTGCTGGAGATGCCTCAGGAGAGGCCAGGCAGCTGGCACAGAGCAGGGATTTCCACGTCACTTCATGCCGCTCTGGGCTGGAGGTAGATACTGGCTGCCTCTAGGCAAATGTGGTCAGCAAATGTGCTTTGTTTAGTCCCTCCCAGGGTTTAAGATATTTTTTCAAATTAGTTTCCAACATTTTAGAATCAGAAGTGTCGAAAGACAAAATGACAGCAAATTTAAAGATCCTAAATAGCTTTTCTTCGTGATTCTAGAATTGGGTAGCCCTCAGAACCAACAAGTTCAAAGGACTCCGGGACTGCAACGTGGTTGGACAACATTTATGGACAGAAAGTGGAACTGAGGCTCAGAGACGGCTTGATTGGTTACAGCTTTGTGTTCTAGCTTATTTGAATCAGCTAACCACCCGAATGACAGAAGCTCAGTGGCTGTGATTGGCTGAGACTCAGCTGTTTGTTACAAAAGCATCCTCCTCAATTAGGGTGTCCTCTCTTTTATGTTAACTATGCCAGGCTGCAGCTCCTTATGTAAGGACTCAAGCAGGGAGGCATCCTCAGGCCTAAACATTTAACAGAAGGTGTCACATGAAAATGCATGTTTGGGCTGGGTGCGGTGGCTCACGTCTGTAATCTAACAGGCCCCGGGGTTGGCGACCCCTACTGTAGCTCATAGAGCTGCCTCCGACTCACCCCTTCCTGCGCCCCACGTCTCTGTTAAGTCTGTCCCGGCAGGTACCGAGTTTGTGTTCTGTGGTCTTGCTGCTATGAAGAACCCTTTCCCTCTGTGTGTGTATGAAAAGAACTTGAGAAATAATCTGTTATTTCTTGAAGAGTTGCGGTTTAGGATTCAGAGCACTAATGAAATTTTGTGTTACTATTCCTTGGTGTCCTGGCTCAGACTGTGCTTTGCTTGGTATCTCCCCTTTTTCCCCCCGCTCTTCCTAATATCCACCTCACCTTCCAGATTCAGCCCCAACTCTGCACATTCTCTCCCCTATGTTCTCCACTCCCCCAAGGCGAGTTAGGCACCCTTCCTCACTGTAGCACCCTGAGCTAAGGGTACCTACCTTACTGTTGGTAATTTTCTTTGCCTGTAATTTCACTGAGGGCAGGAACTGTTTTATTCATGTCCACACCTTTCTGCCAGTAGTAAGCCTGTTTACAGTTTAGTGAATGAATGAGGATACATTGCAAAGGAAGCCTGGGAGTCCTTTATTTAACTCATGCAGACCGACTTTAAATCCACAGCACAGGGGAACACGGGACATTTTGAGTAATGCTCCAAAGAGAATCTCAGAAATATCTAAACCTTGGTTCTCATCCATTCTTTTTTTTTTTTTTTTTTTTTTGAGACGGAGTCTCGCGCTGTGTCACCCAGGCTGGAGTGCAGTGGCGCGATCTCGGCTCACTGCAAGCTCCGCCTCCCAGGTTCAGGCCATTCTCCTGCCTCAGCCTCCAAGTAGCTGGGACTACAGGCGCCCGCCACCACGCCCGGCTAGTTTTTTGTATTTTTAGTAGAGACGGGGTTTCACCATGTTAGCCAGGATGGTCTCAATCTCCTGACCTCGTGATCCGCCCGCCTCGGCCTCCCAAAGTGCTGGGATTACAGGCTTGAGCCACCGCGCCCGGCCTCATCCATTCTTGATTACAGAAATGGAGAACAGTGAGCCAAGATGGTAAATCAGAAAAGTGCTTTTGGTCCACTGGTCTCTTCACACTGTGTCGAAGCCCCGGATCCCCACTCCTGTTGCAGCGCCGGGCAGAGTGGGGCTTGCACTTTCAGCTCCATTTCCAGCTCTATGGGATGCAGGATCCACAGCGCATCCTTCCCCAGGGCCAGAGCCTAGGATGGAAGCTCTCACCCTATGCGTAGCTGCAGTCTAGAAGCGGCTTGAGGGAGAAGCTACAGAAAGAGCCTGGAAGGTCTGTCATCATTCGGGGTGGCAGAAGTTTGCCCTGGCTTTTAACCTTTTTGGGGGTCACGAGCCCCTTTGGGAATGAATATACAGCTATAGCTCCTCTCCCTAGAAAAATGCAGACATCCGTAGCGTTTTCCAGACAACTGCAGGGCATTCATGGACTCCCGAGGCCCATGCTTACGCCCCGACACTCCGGAAGTAGGAGTGAATGAATGAGCAGTTTCCCTGCCTTAGGGACAAGAAGTAAATTAAGTCATTCATTCACTCATTCCGTCTTGAGCCCCAGCTCAGGGCTAGCCTGGGTGCTTCCGGCCGTGGGGCTCCGCCCTCGCAGGGCGCCACGAAGCGGGGCCACCCCCCTTGCCGCGCGCCCACCCCCCTCGCCGCACCCCCGACCCCCGTCCCGCTCCGCGCACCCCCGACCCCGCCCAGCTCCGCGCCGCGCGCCCCCTTCCGCCGTGAGAGCCCCTTCCGCGCACGTGACCTCGGCGTCGCGCTCTGATGAGTTTTCAGCTGCCGGCAGCTTCGGGGCCGCTGTCGCTTCGGCTCCGGCTGCGGCTGCCGAGGCTGCTGCGCGGCGCCCGGAAGGCTCGGGACGCCCGGGCCGGGGCCGAGAGCTCGGAGCGTCGAGATGGAGCCGTGAGTCCCAGGCCGAGTGGGCGGGCTGGCTGGGTCTCCGGACACTGCAGCCAGAGTTGGGGCTCCCCGGCTCCCGGCGTCCAGCCGCGGGGTCCCTGGCGTTCACGTGGAGCAAGGGGCAGCTAGACGGGCGCTGAGGGGGGCTTCGCGGGCGGGTCGCGCGGAGGTCCTTGCGCGGGGCGAGAGTAGACCGGGGCCGGTGCTCCCTCCGGCCTGCCTGCCCGGCCGCGGTTAGAGACCGGGATGCGGTAGGGGTTCCGGGACAGGACTGCGAGCGGGAGCGTGCACTGGGGGGCCGGGAGAACCGGGGGCGCTGCGGCCCTTCCCCGGCGGAGGGTGACCGCCCGCTCGGAGCCCCGTCGCCTCCCGGGCAGCCTCTCCTGCCCGAAAGGCCTCGCCTCGTCGTCCCCTCGGTATCGAAAGGGCCCCGCGCTGCCCTGCGGTCTCGCCCAGCGCCGGGTGCGAGGCCCTCAGAGACGTTTGGTGACGTGGGCACCGGGGAGCCTGGCGCAACAGCCCCTTTGGACCCGGGGTGCCGAGTTTTATGAGTTTTATGCGTTTTACGATCTGCTGACTTCGGGCTTATTTTTTTTACCTCTTTGAAGTTCAGGGTTTGTAATGAGGAAAAACCTGTCGAGGGCCCTATGGACGCCATCCCTAAAGCTTGCTTTTGATGCAACAGTCGCCTGGGTGTTCCCCTGGGCGCATCTGGAAAAGAAGGAGACGGAGTTAACCAGAGGGTTAGCGCCGCGTGGAGTTGCAGGAAGTCCGGGAGAAGGAGTGGCTCAGCTGTGCAGCCGCACCTGGCAGGGGAGGCTTCCAGGGCCGGCTCCCTGCACTGAACGCAGCCTCCGAGGTTCCTGGGCGCGCTTCCTGGCTTATGTGCGGTTTTTGAGGCAGAAGGGTTTTGTTTGGATCTCTGCTGATTTCTCTGGTTTTGGACGTGGTCAGAGAAGTAACATCCAGGCCTGTTGTCTTAACGCAAGTGCCTGTGACATCTGTTTTTCCTCTGCTTCCTTAGAAGTTTTTGACTTTGGTATGTTGCTTTATCACCTCTTGGGAAACTGGAATGGCATTAAATATCAGACCTATGTGGATGTTTTAAGTATTTTAAAAGCCAAGTGGAGGTAGGTTAGTAGTACTGCCTCTGCACAACTCCAGAGGGCAGCATTCTTGTGCGGCCTATGTGAATAACTGCTTGGAATACCAAGGGAACGGTGTGTTGTGGAACTGTGGCCTTGTAGCAGAGTGACAACTGCGTGTTATAGGAGGTCTCTTACCGCCGCCCCTTGGATCTGCATAGGTGGGCTGGGTGTGCTTTTTCAGTAGGAGAGAGACCAGGAGTGTGAGGTGGTGAGGGCTTTGGTCAGGACAGGGATCTGGGTCTTCTGCCAGGGTCCTGTGCTGTTACAGGACAGGGAACTAGACCAAAGAAAGCAGTTGACTAAGGAAAGGTCCCGAGGAGGACAAGCAAAACACAGCTTGAATTTTGTGCGAGTTTGACGCCTCCCTCTGTGCAGCAGTAAGTGCTTTGTGCCTCAGGCTCTGTGGAGCACTGAGAGTGTTAGGGAAGAGGAGGATGTGGGTATCTGGAAATCAGCCCACCTCCATCGGCCAGCATTCCAGGCACCTACCTGGAAACTGAGAAAAGTTTGGTAGCAGATAAAATCCTCCTAAAAAACAAGCCTGAAAATCCGAAGTGCATCCTGGACTCAGGGGACTGAGTGCTCTCTGTCCTTGGCTGGTGTGCCTGAGAGCCCAGAGGTGAGAAAGGTGAGAAAGAAGAGAAGCCCAGGGAAAGAATGGGAGAGAACAGCCGCTTGGAGGAGCCAGGGGCAGCTTCAGCACTCTGCTTACGGTGTGTAGGGGACCGTCCCCCTGCAGACCCTGGCCCTGTGACCTCACTCATTCGGCCCAGCCTGCTCTTTAAAAAGGTAGGAGAGATTGCCATCAAAACCCATCAGCAAAAAGAGGTAGCGGTTCTTACGGCTTTACTTTGAACTCTCCTCCAATCTCCATTTCTTCCCTGATGATGCTAGGGACGGGAAAGATGCCAGGAGTCTCAGGATGGTGTGGGGCGTGTCTCATTTGCTAACTAATGTGACTTCTTGTTTCAGCTACAGGGCTGCACGGAGTTGAGACTTTCTCATGCTCACATGTTGCTTTGGTCTTACTTTAGTATTTCTCTGCAAATTTAAATAAGGCTGTTTTTTGTCTGTGTGTGTCTTGCTTGGCATGTGAAGCCATTTTTTAGCGTGTATTTTATGTGTTTCTTTCATCCTGGGGACATTTCAGTGTAGAAGTGTATTAATTAGAGCTGCCTTCGGCCAGCAACAAAGCATGGCACAGACAAATTACCATGGAGCCCTGCTGTAGTTTCAGGGTCCTGGGCCTCCCGAGTCTCCCTGTGCTTTTGAGGGTACACCAGGCTTGGGTCAGTATCCTATTCCTGCAACAATTTAATTATTTAGGACTTTGTCTCCTAGAATGGTTTTTTTGTTTTGACCAAAATGATCTCTAGAAATAGTAAAAGATAACTGTGAATGTTCACCATGTAGCAGGTGCTGTTGTAAGCACCTTACATCCATTGTTTCATAGAATCCTCACAATCACATTTCGTGAGGAAGTTTCTCTTTTCCCCATTTTGCAGATGAGGAAACTGAGGTATGAAGAAAACAAGTGAGTTTGTCAAGGCCTTAGATCTGAGCCCAAACCCTGGGCCACCTGGCTCTAGAGCCTACACTCCTGACTGCTCTACTCTGCCCCTCTCAGTAACTGCTGATAGTTAATGGTTACTTGGCAAGGGTTTTCATGTTGTAACGGATTTAATTGCCACAGCATTGTTAGGCCTGTGGGTTCCCAAGTTTCCTGAATTTTCAGGAAGGGGGTGTTTTGTTTGTTTGTATTTTGAGACGGAGTCTTGCTCTGTCACCCAGGCTGGAGTGCAGTGGCGCGATCTCAGCTCACTGCAACCTCCGCCTCCCGGGTTCAAGCGATTCTCCTGCCTCAGCCTCACGAGTAGCTGGGATTACAGGGAAGCGCCACTGAGAGGTGACAACATCCGAGGTGACAACATCCTAGCAGCCCGCGCTCTCGGCACCTCCTCGGTCTCCGCGTCCACTCTAGCAGCGCTTGAGGAGCCCTTCAGCCAGCCACGACACCGTGGGAGCCCCTCTCTGGGCTGGCTGAGGCCAGAGCCGCCTCCCTCTGCTTGCGGGGAGGTGTGGAGGGAGAGGTGCAGGCGGGAACTGGGGCTGCGCGCGGCGCTCGCCGACCAGTGTGAGTTCCAGTGGGCATGGGCGCAGGCTCGGTGGGCCCCGCACGCGGAGCGGCCGGCTGGTGCTGCGGGCCCAGGGCAGTGAGGGGCTTAGCACCCAGGCCAGCAGCTGTGGAGGTTGCGCCAGGTCCCCTAGCAGTGCCAGCCCACAGTCGCTGCACTCAAAATCTCGCGGGGTTTAGCTGCCTTCCCGCGGGGCAGGGCTCGTGACCTGCAGCTTGCCGTGTCTAGCCCCGCCCCCGTGGGCTCCCGCGAGGCCAGAGCCTCCCCCAACGGGCGCTGCTCGCTACTCCGTGGCACCCAGTCCCATCGATAGCCCAAGCGCTGAGGAGTGCAGGTGTGACTCAGAGCTGGCAGGCAGCTCTGCCTGCAGCCCCCGTGCAGGATCCACTAGGTGAAGCCAGCTGGGCTCCTGAGCCGAATGGGGACTTGGAGAACTTTTATATCTAGCCAGAGGATTGTATGTGCACCAATCAGCACTCTATCTAGCTAATCTGGTGGGGATTTGGAGGACTTTTATGTCTAGCTAGAGGATCATAAATATACCAATCAGCACTGTGTCTAGCTCGGGGTTTGTAAATACACCAATCAGTACTCTGTGTCTAGCTCAAGGTTTCTAAATACACCAATCGGTACTCTGTATCTAGGTAACTCTGTGTCTAGCTAACCTAGTGGGGACTTGGAGAACTTTTCTGTCTAGCACTCGGTATCTAGATCAAGGATTGTAAACGCACCAATCAGCACTCTGTCAAAATGGACCAATCAGCATTCTGTCAAAACGGACCAATCAGCTCTCTGTAAAGTAGACCAATCAGCTCTCTGTAAAATGGACCAATCAGCAGGATGTAGGTGGGGTCAGATAAAGGAATAAAAGCAGGCTGCGTGGGCTAACTAGCGGCAATCATTTGGGATCCTGTTTCGTGCTGTGGAAGCTTTGTTGGTTGGCTGTTGGCAATACATCTTGGTGTTGCGTGTATGAGATGTAACACTCACCAGGAAGGTCTGCAGCTTCACTCCTGATAGCGAGACCACGAACTCACCAGAAGGAAGAAGCTCCAAACACATCTGAACGTCTGAAGGAACAAACTCTGGACACACCATCTTTAAGAACTGTACCACTCACTCTGAGGGGCTGTGGCTTCATTCTTGAAGTCAGCGAGACCAAGAACCCACCAATTCCGGACGTACCACCACGCTCAGCTAATTTTTGTATTTTTAATAGAGACTGGGTTTCGCCATGTTGGCCAGGCTGGTCTCGAACTCCTGACCTCAGGTGATCTACCTGCCTCAGCCTCCCAAAGTGCTGGGATTATAGGCGTGAGCCACCATGCCTGGCGGGGAACTGGGGTTCTTGAGAGGTAGAGTAACTGCCCCAGGTTACCCTGCAGTGGATGAGTCCAGGCAGCTGGCTCCCAGCCCAGGTTCATAACCACCAGGCCGCACTGCCTGGAGCCTCCTGCTAGGGCCAGTGCTGCTTGTGCTGAGATGGGGTTCACTGACCAGTGAACGTTTGACTTACTTCCTTGCTTCCTGTGGCCTGGGCAGGGTGTTTGCTGACCTGACCAACACGTTCCTGCATGTGTCACTGGGCTTGCAGTCTGGAAAGGATACACATGAACTCACTGCTCTTTGGGTAGGTGAGGACATTGTTTATTAAATTGTGTTTTGGGGTGGTTAGGCCTTGAATGTTCACATAATAGCTTTTTTGAAGCCTACTTAATTTTTTTTTTTTTTTTTTGAGATAGGTTCTTGCTCTGTTGCTCAGGCTGGAGTGCAATGGTGCGATCTCAGCTCACTGCGACCTATCCCTCCCAGGTTCAAGCGATTCTCCTGCCTCAGCCTCCAAAAAAGCTGGAACTACAGGTGTGCTTCACCACACCTAGCTAATTTTTGTAGTTTTAGTAAGGACACGGTTTCAACATGTTGGCCAGGCTGGTCTTGAACGCCTGACCTCAGGTGATGCACCTACCTCGGCTTCCCAAAGTGCTGGGATTACAGGCATGAGCCACCGTGCCTGGCTTGTACTTAACTCTTGAGTAGCTAGAGAAATGACTTATACCCAAGTTGGCTGATTGAAATTTTAGAGTTCCTATTCTACTCCCTTTGAGAAGTTTCTTTTCAAAACCCATTAACTGGTAGGTTACTTGAAAAGAAAAGATTTTAGTGAGGGGTCAAAGAGTGCATGTGAGGGAGTGGTGGGCCTTCTTTCCGCCCCGACTTCCACATGCTGGATGTGCGTTTGTGGGTTCCAGTTCCACCTCCACACCCTGCTGCCTGGGGCCTCAGTGGGCTTGTATCCTCCCACCCCAGCCTGTGTTTCCCCACTTGTAAAATGAGCTGATGTGCCTGTTTCACAGCGAAGCTCCCAGCCTGGTCCCAAATAGGTGCTCAGGAAATGCCTTCTCTCACCTCTGCTGCAACCAGCTGGAGGGGAGACTTCACACAGTGGGTCTTCGGAGATGCTGTTAGAACGAAATCCAAAATGCTTTCACACAGAAAAAGTAGAGGATAAAAAGCACAGCCATCATTTCTAATTGCCTGGCAGAGTTCTTGTCACACTGTTCTGAGCACCATGTTTATGAGTCCACTCGTACCTGCCAGCAACTCTGTGGGATGAATCTTCTGCCTCTCTCCATTTTGCAGATGAGGACAGTGAGGGTCTGGGGAGCTGTTTACTTGCCCGCTGTCCTGTGGTCAGGAAGTGGGGAGCCAGGCTGTCAGGCAACAGGATGGCTTTTTGGGTCAAAGGAGAAGAGATTATTTTTATACAGATTGGAAAAATAAAAACGACAGTGTGAGAATGGGCTGAGAGATTTAAAGTCCCTGACTACTGCTCAGATCCTAATTTGTCAGTTCTTGAGTGGGAGATCCCAGCATTAGTTGAACAAGTAGCAGGATGTGTAGTATCAAGAGTTCTCAGTCTTACCCGCCTACCATTGTGGTGGCTTGTGGAGACCGAGATGAAGGCGTCTCTCACACTCCTTGGGCCCCTGCTGTGGGTGCTGGTGTTGCTGGGTTCTGTAGAGGTGGGAATGCTGGTGCTGGCTTCCCTCCCGTCTCTGTCCCTGTCACTGCAGGACAGCAACTTGAGGTGTTCTCACGTCCTCTGCTCACCCGGATTGCATCTGTTTTGTGGTTCTGTGCAGTGGTCCCAGGGTGGCTGAGTGCTTGGGGAGTGCTCGCCTGCCCTGCTGTGCCCTCCTGCCCCTGCTTTCTGAACCCACATGAGGCCTCTGGGAGGGGCAGGCATTTACTGGGCAAAATCGTGTTGGTGCCGTGGTCCTAAGGCGCTCAGTGCATCTAATGGGGTCATGGCTTTACAGCTGGCTGGGCTTGAGCAAGCCTTGTGACCTTGAGGACCAGGTCCCAGGGAGAAGGCTTTCTGGATGGGGCCACCAGGAGCTGCTGTGCCCCAACTACAGAGGCAGAGGGCCAAAGCCAGAGACACAGACAGCAGGAAGAGACAACGCTGGGGGGAGGAAGTTCAGCGTTGTAAATCAGTGGTTCACTTACCATTTACCATTGCAGGGAAAATAGAACATGGAGGAAAATAGGAAAAAACAGGGGAAGAGTGAGTTAGTAAAAATGAGAGGTGTCGAAAGTTACTGGGCCTACACCATACCTAAGGCGCAGTGCTGGCCTCTGGAGGTGGGAGGGGAGCTGCAGGTGCAGGGAGGGCATGGGGGTGGATGCGCAGTGGAGCCCCTGTAATGAAATCCTGAAAACTGGTGCACCGTGTCCTGCGGACGAGTGGACGGTTGCTTTCTCCCACAGAGCCTCGTAGTGGGGGCAGGGGTGGAGTGACCTGTCAGTGGCAGCAGGATGGGCAGTGCTCCATGGCAGGGATGACTGTTGACTGTCTTGCATTCTGAAAGGACAGTTCCCGGCACCTCAAGACAGGTTTTCTATGCCTGTGTGACTTTGTATGTAGAGTTTCCTTTTAAATTGTTTTTTATTTCTGTGGTGTGTGTATTGGTGGAAAACTTTGGATTTAGTAAAGTATCCGAGATGAATCTGAATGGATTCTTCCCGGTCTCCTGGCTTGTGTACCTGGAGGGTTGGAGGAGTTGTGTCCTGAGATGGGCGAGGCCACAGGCACAGGATCAGGGGATTGGTGTGAGGCAGGTCATGTGTGAGGTACCTGCTTGATAGCCAAATGGGCGTGCCAAGTGGTTGAGTGGGGGTCTGGAATTGAGGAGAGAGGACTGGGCCGAGGTTTAGAGCAGGCCATAGTTCACACCTGCATCCTCTCGCAAGCCTGAGACAGGATGAGATTACCAAGGGAGTGAGAGTAGAGAAGGTGAGGGGACAGAGAGCAGTGTGTTCCAGGACGACGATGGTGAGGGAGGTGATGGGGTCAGGGAGCTTCCAGTGTTGTACTTAGCAGATTTGTGATCTAGGGCAAGTAACAGAACCTTCCTAAGTCTGAGCTTTCTCATTTGAAAGGGGTTGCAATAGTACCTACCTCGGGGTTGTGATGACGGAGGGAGCGCGTAATTCACATAGGATACGTGCAGGGTGGCAGGAAGGCTGGAGAGGGATTGTGGGGAAGGATCTCGGGGACTTTGAAAGGCCTGTCTGAACTTGATCGAGTTGGCTGTGGGGCACCGTTTCCTGAGCAGGGCAAGGCTGTTACAGTGCCGTAATGGCACAAAGGAAGGTGCGTTTGGGGGTGATGGCAGCAGCTGGCAGGAGTTTTTGGGGCCTGGACAGTGGGATTAGCATGCTGGGGATGAACAGGAGCTGGGGAACAAGGACTCAGCTCTTCCTGGCTGGCTGAAGGTATGGGAGGAGCGAGAGAGGGGCATCTGAGTTGGTGCCAGGTTTCAGGGTACGAGAATGGAGAAAGGGTGGAGGCAGGAAGTGGGCAGTGGAAGTGGACTTTTCAGTTACGTTATTTTGGTTTTTCACTCAGTTTGAAACCTTTTGACCTTAAAGTACTGTAGGGCTTCTAGGTGAAAATGTCTTGGCCGACCTGTTTCAGAGGGGGTAGGGTGGGCAGGGAGGATGGCTCCCGAAGGCAGGAAGGACGGAGAGAGAAGCAGCAGATGAGCTGGTGTTGGAGGACTGATGTGAGGGGTGGCCGGGAGTCTAGGGCTGGAGGTTTCAGGAAGCGCACGGGGACAACAGAGTTGAGATGAACAGAGGGAAGGCCTGGGGTCAGGGTATATTTTCTGCATCACAGCCTTGCCTCTGGTGTTTAGAAATATCCTCCCTTGGGGGACTGATTAGAGAGGGCTGTGAGCTCTCGGACACTGAGACTTACTCGGTCGCTGGTCTAGGCTGGCTTCATGTTAGAGACCTGTGAGCATTTCTGCAGGAGGTAGAGCTGCCAGTGGGTTTCTGGTGCAGAACAGGAGCCATGTTCTGAAGTGGCTGGGGACTCCAGCGGTTATGGTCCCTGAGCTGGTCTCACAGCAGGGGGCTAGGTTAGTTCTGGCAAAGACACCCCCCCCCCCCCATCTTTACCTTGACTTCTCAGTGTTTTGTTGTTTTGCTCATGAGCCACAGTTTTGGAGCTACGATTGATCTGAAACGGAGTCTTGTTTCTGAGGCTTCAGAAGTCTCTGTTTTTTTGACTCAAATCTTTTTTATTTTAATTTTTTAGTGACAGGGTCTCACCCTGTTGCCCAGGCTGAGTGTATTGGTGCAGTCTTAGCTCACTGTAGCTTCAAACTTCTGAGCTCAAACGATCCTCCCCGCCCAGCCTCCAGAGTTGCTGGAACTACAGGCATGAGCCGTGCTGGGCTGGTTCAGAACTTTTAGATTGGAAGTTGAGAGCGGACTGTGAAGGGGAAGGCATCGATCGTTACGTAGAATCATCCTGTCCTGGTGCTGCCTTGGCCCACGATAGCCCTGCAGGCTGCAGAGGGTCGCAGGACCCTAGGCCCTCCAGCGAAGGATGCCTGCTTGACAGGAAAATGAAGACGGCGGAAGCCAGGGCCTGGTGCCCACCCTCTCACCCATGAGCTTGGTGCAGCACAGGCGGTTATATCCAGCTTACACTTGCTCAAGAAGACGGATTATGTTGTTTCCTCTGTGTCTTTTTTCCTTTGAGTTGGACGACTTGATTGCTAAACCGGGAAAATTTGTAATAAGTTGGACTTAAGTAGAAATTTTCAGGAAGGGGAGACGATGGATTTTATTGAGCCTTCTGAGAGAGACTGGCAGGTGCCTGGGGTGGGTTGTACCCCCATGCCCTTTTTCTTTTTTTAAAAAAAATTGAGACGGGGTCTTTCTGTGTTGCCCAGGCTAGAGTACAGTGGCACGATCTAGGCTCACTGCAACCTCCACCTCCCAGGTTCAAGCGATTCTCCTGCTTCAGCCTCCCAAGTAGCTGGGATTATAGGCATGTATCACCACACCTGGCTAATTTTTGTATTTTTAGTAGAGATGGGGTTTCACCATGTTGTCCAGGCTGATCTCGAACTCCTGACCTCAAGTGATCTGCCTGCCTCGGCCTCCCATGCCCTTTCTGGGATTGCAGGCGTGAGCCCCTGCACCCAGCCTCTCATGCCCTTTCTTAAGGCCTCTTTTTGCAACGTTGCTTCCCATTTGCTAAATAACTGTGCTAGTAGGGGGTCAATAATGTGTTTTTGAAATCAAGATTTAAAATATAGTTATTCTGGTTTTCTCTGGTTCCAAGTAATTTCTCTTGTGCTTTCAGCCTCTGCCTGGGGAGTTCTCGGAGCTCCTTAGTCTTGGGACTGTCACCCTGAGAATGGTGCAGTGGAGGAACTCAGAAATAGCAGTGTCATTGTTGAAAAGCCACTTGAGCAGTACAGCAGAGGGTCAGAGATAGCAGAGTGTTTCCGTACACTCTTCTTCAATTCACAGGTGGGGAAACTGAGGTCTGGAGACAGTGCACGTGCCCAAGATGCTGCAGCCCTGCCCTGTGCACCTGCACTCCGCAGAGGTGGCTCTGGAACGGCTCCAACCTACACCAACTCCTCTGGGCAAGCCCTGCGTCTTCCCCTCAGGGAGCACTTCACGCAACCTGGCGCGTTTATCAAAACGAAGACATTGACCTTGGTGCCATACTGTTAACTGAACTACAGGCTTTATTTGCATTTCCCCACCATCTAGTCCATTTAGCTTTGTGTCTTTTTTTTTTTTTTTTTTTTTTTTAACTGAAAAGGCCCTGAGCAGCTGTCTAGGAATCTTCCATTCTGCAATTTTTGTTTGTTTGTTTTTGAGATGGAGTCTCGCTCTGTCGCCTGGCTGGAGTGCAGTGGTGCGATCTCCGCTCACTGCAACCTCCAACCCCCTGGTTCAGGCGAGTCTCCTGCGTCAGCCTCCTGAGTAGCTGAGATTATAGGCACGTGCCACCACGCCCAGCTAATTTGTTTTTTTGTTTTGTTTTGGTTTGGTTTTTTTTTTGAGACAGAGTCTCGCTCTGTCGCCCAGGCTGAAGTGCAGTGGCGCCATCTTGGCTCATCTTGGAAGCTCCGCTTCCTGGGTTCACGCCATTCTCCTGCCTCAGCCTCCTGAGTAGCTGGGACTACAGGCAGCCCACCACCACGCCTGGCTAACTTTTTGTGTTTTTTAGTAGAGATGGGGTTTCACCATGTTAGCAGGATGGTCTTGATTTCCTGACCTCATGAGCCGCCCGCCTCAGCCTCCCAAAGTGCTGGGATTACAGGTCTGAGCCACTGGCCACTAATTTTTATACTTCTAGTAGAGACAGGGTTTCATTGTGTTGGCCAGGATGGTCTCAATCTCCTGACCCTCATGATCCACCCACGTTGGCCTCCCAAAGTGCTGGGATTACAGGCGTAAGCCACTGCGCCCGGCCCTCTGCAATGTTAAAGCAATAACATATTAAACACACCATGCTTACACTAAGGAATAGACTTAACACCTGGTTAACTGCGGAAGGTCAGAGGAGACACTTCTTTCCGGTCCAGGCTTCACACTGCAGGGCTTGCCCAGAGGAGGTGGTGTAGGTTGGAGCCGGCAGCGCCATCCCAGAGCCACCTCTGCGGAGTGTGGGTGCAGAGGGCAGGGCTGCGGCATCTTGGGCACGTGCACTGTCTCCAGACCTCAGTTTCCCCATCTGTGAATTGAAGGTGTTGAGTTTGCTCCCTGAGGTCATTTCTATGGCTCCTGGGCCTCTGAGGATCTGTCAAGCCCCAGAGCTGAGTTGGGGCCGGGCTGCCTCCTTCCCCAGCTCTCGTCTCACGTTCGTGGGTGAGTGTTTTCACCGAGTCCTGGGGCAGCCGTGGAGGCACCTATATTTTATTTCTTCACTCAGTGACCTTGGTCTGTGTGCTCACTGCCCAGGTGGCCACGCAGGCCCTGCTGGGGGCAGCGGGCCCAGCCTTATCAGAGCCACGTCCCAGAGGTGTTGACTCACAGCCTCACCCAGGCCCTGAGGCGGGCCTGGCAGTGACTGCCTGTTCTGCAGCCGCAGTCTCAGGCATGTGCTGCGGGGGTGTGGGCACGCAGGCCCATGTGAGCTTTGGACCGTGAAGCCAGTAACCTTCCTGCAGGGCCAGGCTGAGCCTGTGTCTGCCTCCCCGGGTGGGTGTGCAGCTGCCTGTCCCCAAGGTGAGGTGCCCAGGGTCCTTCCTGCTGACCTGACTCCTAGGACCAGAACATGCGAGGACGACAGAGAACACAGAAGACAGAGCGAAACAGACAGCACCGCGTGTCCGTCTGGTCTGTGGGTCTCCTCGTCAGGGCACAAGGCGGGGGATGGCCGCACTCCTTTTGTTGGTGGTTTGATTGGGACACATTCATGCTCATGCGTCCCATGCTGCTCAGAGAAGCAGAGCTGTGCCTTGCGACAGAGACCGAGTGTTCCCAAAGCCGCACATGTACTGCCTGGGCCTTTACAGATTTTTCTTTTGTTTCTTGGCCCCTGATACAGGGTGTTCTAAAAGAAATGATTCCTGCCCCCGGTGTTTTCCTGTGACCGGGCAGGAACCTGGCAGGGCGAGTGGGTTTCCCCGTTGGTGTAAATCACAGAGAAGTGCACAGCAAGGCAGCGTCCACGCTGGTGGGTGGCACGAGGGGAACCTGAAGTTGTTGAGGACTTGGGACGGGAGGAATCAGGCTGTGGGCTCGTGGGAATGGCAGAGGAGTGTGGTGCTGGCAGGACTTGGAGCTTCAAGTGGAGCCTGACGGTGTCACCCCTGTAGGCTGTGTGCTTGTGGGTGTGCCTGTGTGTGCGCGCGTGTGTATATGTATATGCGTGCATAGGGTGGGTAGTGGGGTCTGGTCACTGCCTCTGTGGTAGTGACCCTTGGGGGGTCTAGGAGCCCCAGTGCGTTCTCCTTGAGTGTGGGGTTGGTGTGCCGCGTGCAGACCGTGGTGACCGGTGTGTCCACGGACCCTCTAACCCAGAATGTGCAGGAACGCATGGCTCTTGAATCGGCCGTCGAGGCTCTTTTTTTCAGGAGGTCACCTGGTGGCAGTGCAGGCCCACTTCAGAAGTGAGGGACTGGGAGGGGAGGTGGGCAGTGTCGTGTGGGGAGGGGTGTTGCTGTAGGGCCGCCTTCGTGTGACCCCCGGGCCTTCCCCTGACTGTCCCTCACTGCTGGCTTCTGCCCCCAGGCTGGCGCCCATGCGGCTCTACACGCTCTCCAAGCGCCACTTTGTCCTCGTGTTTGTCGTCTTCTTCATCTGCTTTGGCCTGACCGTCTTCGTTGGGATCAGAGGTAAGGTTCGGTTTTTACTCAGTGAATCTTTTGCCATGTGTGGTGGCCCTGGCGCGTTGCTTTCAACCAGCCCAGCTGTGCCCCTGTCTCCCACTGCCAAGGGCCCCAGCATGGAGGGAGAAGTGCCCACAGGGTGGATGGGTCCCAGTCCTGCGCTTCTAGCTGTTCTGTTTCTCCTGGAGGAGGTGCAGTGAGTAGCCCCAAGTAACCCTGTCTATGCCCTGTGCAGCAGCCAGGGGCAGCCTTGACCACATGCCTTCATTGACCAAGCAGACATTTCTAATCTGCTGTGCACCAGGCCCAGCTGGGCACTGATGCATTCAGGACATGCTGCCTGGTGGGGGAGACAGGCCACGAAAGAGCTCCGATGCAGCTGATGGGGTTGGGAGGAGAGTTGAGGGGCTGACGGCTGTGAGCATGGGGCAGGGTGGCTGCAGGAGCAGTGAGATCATCTAGGCCAACGCCCTTTCTTATGGATGGAGAACCTGAAAAGCCAAATGGTTTTCACAAGGTTCTCAGAGACCCAGGTGTCTTCAGCCCTGTGCACAGGGCAGGCAGCCAGGAGCCTGACTTGTTTGGACAGAATGTATTCCATTGCTATGTTTCCGTCTTAAATATTTGTCTCCATAAGGGTGATTTCTAGTAGATGTTATTTAATCGATTTACTTATGTGAACGGCAATTAGGCTTAACCTGTCCCAGAGGCAATTTGTGCCTCAAAAGGCTAGTTTCTTACCCAAAACTGGGTTGGTAAATGGACGAGGAAGCTGGCGGGGGAGGGTGGCTCTTCAGGTGCTGTTATCTGATGGTGATGGTGATAATAGCAACTGTAGCCAACTTCTTTCCCGTTAAGTCATCAAGAAGTAAAAATTACATTAATTACAGCACAAGATATATCCATAATCTTACTTGATTTTCACTGTTATCCTTTAAGATTGGAAGGGGAGGCATTAATATTCTCATGGTCTCCAGTCCCAGTGGGACCTCAGCCACCTTCTGTTCATTTAAGCTACTCTTCTGTCACAAACGACCATGATTATATCAGACCCTCTCCACTCTTGCAGAAATGTAAAGTGATGCACCACAGCTGAGATTCAAGCGATATCAGGATTTCTGCATCCCCTTCTTTCTTTCCATACAGTACTCTATTAGTCAGAGTTCTCCAGAGAAACAGAATCAATAGGAAATATCTATCTGTGTATCTGTCTGCCTGCCTGTCTGTCTGTCCGTCCGTCCTACCTGTTTGTCTGTCTATTATAAGGAATTTGTTCACATGATTATGGAAGCTGACAAGTCCAAAGATCTGCAGTCAACAAGTAAGAGACCAGGAGAGCCCATGATGTAGTTCCAGTCCAAGCCCAAAGGCATGAGAACTAGGAGAGCTAATGGAGTAAATTCCAGCCGAGTCCAGGTCGGAGGCTGAAGGCAGGAGAAGACCAGTGTCCCAGCTGGACATAGAGAGAGAGAGCCCGGGCAGAGAGAGCAAATTCTCCCTTACTCAGTCAGTATGTTTTATTCAGGTCTTCGATGGATTGGAGGAGGGGTCCACCCACATTGGAGAGAGCAGTCAGCTTGACTCAGTCTACCGATTCACATGTTAATCTCATCCAGAAACAACCCACAGACACAACAGAATAATGTTTAACCGAATGTCTCGGCACCCTGTGGCCCAGTCATGTTGACACATAAAATTAACTATCACAAGTACTCTGCTCCTGATTATTTTCTGTGATAAGGTTATTATTATTTTAGAGTTAGGACTACCTTAGGGGACTATTGGCTTAGTAACTGTCATTTTGCAAATGAGGAAATCAAGACCCAGAAAGCCTTGTTAGTGAAGGCTAGAGTCCAGATTCTTCTTTTTTTTTTGTTTTTTGTTTTTTTTTTTTTGCCCAGGCTAGAGTGCGGTGGTGAGATCTTGGCTTACTGCAACCTCCTCCTCCCCAGTTCAAGTGATTCTCCTGCCTCAGCCTCCCAAGTAGCTGGGATTACAGGCACTTGCCACCACACCTGGCTAATTTTTTTTGGTATTTTTAGTAGAGACAGAGTTTCACTGTGTTGGCCAGTCTGGTCTCGAACTCCTGAGTTCAGGTGATCCACCCGCCTTGACCTCCCAAAGTGCTGGGATTACAAGTGTGAGTCACCGCAGCCAGCTGAGTCTAGATTTTTCTGATTCCCAGTTCTTAATTCTTTCCAGGAAACCAGACTGCCTTACTTCCTGGGTTAGGAGTTCACTTAGATTGTGAATCTGTTTAAAAGGAGCCTCATTGTGAACACAACCCTCCTTCCTCCATTTGATGTATCCTTCTCAGCATTCCTAAATGCATTCCAGAGAGAGGTTATTGCCTTGGTTGTGTATTTCCTCCTTTTGAGTGGAGGATTGTTGGTGGCAGACGGGGGGTCATCACTGAGGCAGCCCCGAAAAACTGACATCACCAGTTGAGAGTGATACGTTTTGGAACAAATCTTTTTTTTTTTTGGAGACAGAGTCTTGCTCTGTCGCCCAGGCTGGAGTGCAGTGGCACGATCTTGGCTCACTGCAAGCTCCGCCTTTCAGGTTTACGCCATTCTCCTGCCTCAGCCTCCGGAGTAGCTGGGACCACAGGCGCCCACCACCATGCCCGGCTAATTTTTTGTGTTTTTAGTAGAGATGGGGTTTCATCGTGTTAGCCAGGATGGTCTCGGTCTCCTGACCTCGTGATCCGCCCACCTCAGCCTCCCAAAGTGCTGGGATTACAGGCGTGAGCCACCGTGCCCAGCCGGAACAAATCCAGTTCTAAATTAAATTAAAATCAGATTCACAGTGTTTCCTTTGACGACTACTTTTAAGGCCAAAACTCTGAAGAAATGCATTGTAAGAATCTGTGAAGCTTGGAGAGGATTCTGGAAAGATGGTGGCATAGGAATCAATGTTTTCTACTTAGACAACAGTTGCAGTGGCAGAATCTGTATGGCGTAACTGTTTTGGAACTCCGGAGTCTATTGAAGGCTTGCCACTTCAAAGGGAATGCTTGTACATAGATTGTGGTTACTTTTGGTCAGTGCAGCTCTTAGCACAGTAGCAGGTACCCATCCTCCATTGCAGGCCTATAGCAGGCAGCTGAATGTGTGTTCCTAGAGCTTATAGAAACCAAGGTGGGCAAAATGGACCGTGTCTTCCAGATATCAGGGATCTGTGCTCTGATGGCTGATGCTGCTTCTGATCGCAGAAGTACGATGAAGTAAGAGTGGCTGCTGCTGCTGTACCTCTCAGTTGTTGCAAGCCCATCCCCCGCTGACTGAATTTGCTTCCGGGGGATTTAAAGGGCTGGTACTTTTTTACCCCTTCATTTTTTCCTTTTTCCTTTCTCGGGAATCAGACATTGAAGACCAGGACATTCAAAACTGCTAATACAGGGAAATTCAGAAAGTCACCACACCTGCCCAGAGGAAGGCACAGTCTCAGAAAAGACCTGAGAAGACCTTAAGTTTAAACCTCAGGCTGATCCTTTGCACAGAGACAGTCTATAACAACACCAAAAACAAAAGTACAAAAATGAGTAACAGCAAACCCTGAGGAAGGGGAGAGTCTGGTTTCCAGAGGTACATTATTAGATTTAAGTATCCACTTTCGACAAAAGGTCACAAGGCGTCTGGGCGCGGTGGCTCACGCCTGTAATCCCAGCACTTTGGAAGGCCAAGGCTGGTGGATCACGATGTCAGGAGATCGAGACCATCCTGGCTAACACGGTGAAACCCCGTCTCTACTAAAAATACAAAAAAATTAGGCAGGAGTGGTGGTGGTCTCCTGTAGTCCCAGCTACTCAGGAGGCTGAGGCAGAAGAATGACGTGAACCCGGGAGGCGGAGCTTGCAGTGAGTTGAGATCACACCAGTGCACTCCAGCCTGGGCGACAGAGCCAGACTCCGTCTCAAAACAAACAAACAAACAAAAAACAAGTCACAAGGCAAACAAACAAAGTATGGCCCATTGAAAGGAAAAAAATGAACTGTCAGAATCTGTCTCTAAGACCATGTGACAGATCTGTTAGGCAAAGACTAAAACAACTGTCTTAAAGATGCCCAGAGAACTAAAGGAAGAGACAGGGAGACCATCAAGAAAACAATGTATGAATAAAAAGATAGAAAACCTAAAAGGAAACCAAAAAGAAATTCTGGAGATGAAAAATATGCTAGAGTGATTCAAAGGCAGATTTGAACAGGTAGAGGAAAGAATCAGTGAATCCGAAGATAGGACAGTGGAAATTTTTGAGTCTGAGGAACAGAAAAACAGAAGAAAAATGAACAGAGACGGCGGGACCTTGGGGACACTCAAATGGAGCAACATCCACACTGTGGGAGTCTGAGAGGGAGAAGAGATAGAGAATGGGTCAGAGAGAATATTTCAAGCAGTGATGACTGAAAACTTCCCAAATTTGGTGAAATGTGAATATAAACATCCAAGAAGCTCAACAAACTCAAAAGTAGGATGAACTCAAAGAGACCCACACCGAGATATAATCAAACTGTTGAAAGCCAAAGACAGAATCTTGAAAGCAGCAAGAGAGTGACTCATCACATACAAGGGATCCTCAAGTTTGTCAGCAGATACTTCATCAGATACTTTGGAGGCCAGAAGGCAGTGGGCTGATACATTCAAAGTGCTAAAAGAAAACGGTTGGCTGGGCCCGGTGGCTCACACCTGTAATCCCAGTACTTTGGGAGGCTGAGGTGGGTGGATTACCTGAGGTTAGAAGTTTGAGTCCAGCCTGACCAACATGGTGAAACCCCGTCTCTACTAAAAATGCAAAAATTACCAGGCGTGGTGGTGCGTGCCTGTAATCCCAGCTACTTGGGAGGCTAAGGCAGGAGAAACACTTGAACCCAGCAGGGAGGTTGCAGTGAGCCGAGATCGCGCTGTTGTACTCCAACCTGGGCAACAACAATGAAACCCTGTCTCAAAATTTTTTAAAAAAAGGAAAGCAGGGTCTTGAGATATTTGTATACCCATGTTCATAGCAGCATTATTCACACTAATTGAAATTGTGGAATCAACCACAGTATCCATTGACAGATAAATGGACAGAGGAATGAAATGTGGTATACACATACGATGGAATATTTAGCCTTAAAAAGTAAGGAAATTCAGCCGGGCGCAGTGGCTCATGCCCGTAATCCCAGCACTTTGGGAAGCTGAGGTGGGCGGATCACGAGGTCAGGAGTTAAAGACCAGCCTGGCCAACATGATGAAACCCCATCTCTACCAAAATACAAAAATTAGCCGAACGTGGTGGTGAGCACCTATAATCCCAGCTAGTTGAGAGGCTGAGGCAGGAGAATCGCTTGAACCTGGGAGGCAGAGGTTGCAGTGAGCTGAGATTGTGCCATTGCACTCTAGCCTGGGCAACAGAGTGAGACTCCGTCTCAAAAAAAAAAAAAAAAAAAAAAAAGAAATTCATACAGAAGCTATAATATGGATGAATTTTGAGGACATTATACTTAATAAAATAAGCCAGTGGCAAAAGTGTAAATACTGTAAGATTCACTTACATGGGGTACTTAGAGTAGTCAAAATCATCAAGACAGAAAGTAGAGTGGTGGCAGCCAGGGGCTGGGAGAGGGGAATGGGGAATTGTTTGATGGGCACAGTGCTTCAGGTTTGAATTGTGGAGATGGATGGCAGTGATGGTTGTATGGTATGAACGTACTTACTACCACTGAACTGTACACTTAAAAATGGTTAAGAGGGGCATGGCATAGTGGCTCACACCTGTAATCCCAGCACTTTGGGAGGCTGAGGTGGGCGGATCACCTGAGGTCAGGAGTTCGAGTGACCAACATGGTGAAACCCTGTCTCTACTAAAAATACAAAATTAGCCGGGCGTGGTGGCGCATGCCTGTAATCTCAGTTACTCAGGAGACTGAGGCAGGAGAATTGCTTGAACCAAGGAGGCGGAGGTTGTGGTGAGCTGAGACTGTGCGATTGCACTCCAGCCCAGGCAACGAGCAAAAATAAAAAAAATGGTTAAGATGTCAAGTTCTTGGATCTATAGAAAAAAAAATGGTTAAGATGGTAAGTTCTTGGGTCTATAGAAAAAAAGTGGTTAAGATGGCAAATCTTACGTATATTTTGTCACAGTAAAAATTAGGAAAAAAGAATCTATGAGGTTCGTATACCTGTTATTTCAGTTAAAACTTTATGCTTTCCTACTTATATTAGCAAATATTATGTTTATAGCCCTTAATAAATATTTTTGGAAGACGAGATTAATTGGATGAGCAGATAAGTGTGTCTTAGGTTTTGGAAGAAATCTTTTTATTTTACAGAATATGTAAGACAGAGTCTCTATAGTTAATGCCTTCTTGGGCCCATGCATGTAGAGAGAGTTCTCACTGAGAGCTTAGCAGGGCGTTTCCTGTGGAAACCCTCTGTGTTGTGTGCCAGTCATGCTGGTTGACTTGTGTTGGCAAATTGTGAAGCACGGCAGAGTGTATATTCTGTGTCTGTGTTTGTGTGTTTATCTTTTACTTACACATTGTATAATCTCTAAAGAAAAAAACAGGTAAATTAAGGCCATCTCCGTGTAATGTATGAGTCTGTCTTGGAATTTGGAAAAAAAAAATACTAAATATCAGTATCACTATAACCTGCTTTTATCCTTTTCTGTTACACTTTAGGACCTAAAGTGATCCAGACTTCTGCGGCTAATTTTTCACTAAATAATAGCAAAAAGGTAAGACTGGGTCTGAGTGGCAGCTGGGTGGTGGGGTACATTATAAACCTCAGGTCACTGAGAAATTGTTCTGCTTAGAGTCTTTAAGGTAGCCCGCCCTTGCCTTGGCTTCTCAGGCAGCACACATTTCGTCTTCCATTGTCAGCCACTGGCCTCTGGGTTCTTGTTTGCTGAAGTCGCCATTTCTGCTGTAACAAAAATCTCAGTACTTAGGAAGATGGTAGTATTACCTCTTAGGGAGCAGTTGTTCATTTCCGAAGAGTGATTAACTCATCCTGATTCCTTGCCTCTGTAAGTCCTATCAGATTGTAATTTTTAATAATGATACCAGTTAGGTGTCTCATCTTTCTCATATTTGCCCAGGTTAAGAAGTGGCCTCTGTCAGGTTTCTAATGGTACAGTTCTTTCTAATGATTACTTTGTATTCCTTGTGTGAACTCAGTTTAAATGAAAAATCCTTTTAAAAATACACCTTAACTTGGCTGGGCGAGGTGGCTCATGCCTGTAATCCCAGCACTTTGGGAGGCTGAGGCGGGCAGATCATGAGGTCAGGAGATCGAGACCATCCTGGCTAACATGGTGAAACCCCATCTCTACTAAAAATACAAAAAAATTAGCTGGGCGTGGTGGCGGGCGCTTGTAGTCCCAGATACTCAGGAGGCTGAGGCAGGAGAATGGCGGAAACCCGGGAGGCGGAGCTTGCAGTAAGCCGAGATTGTGCCATTGCACTCCAGCCTGGGTGACAGAGCGAGACTCCGTCTCAAAAAAAAAGCCTTAACTTTTTACCACCTTTGGAGAAAAACAGAGGTTCTTTCAATTGGAAAATTTTGGTTTCTTTGAATAAATGCTAACTTGTGAGAGCCTGGACAACTAAACCTTTTTTTGTGTGTGAAATATAACTTTATCTATAAACTGAACACAGTTGCCCTGCATCTTTGAGGCACCATGATATGTATAGTTTAAATCTGATTGTATGACCCCAAATCCCCCTTCCCTCTGTTCTCACACTTCCCTGCGAATTTTCTACCCTTATAATTTTGCAAAAAGGCAAAAGAAGAAAAAGTACTAAAACTTACACCATTTGATTCTTCTCTTTGCTACTGGTAGTTTGAAAGGGCCCTCTGCATAGCCTGTCTTCACATTTCCTTTGCATTGCTTTATTTTCTTTCACTGTTGACCTGATGATCTGATTTGAAGAGGTGCTGCCGTGGACTTTCCTGGTAGTAGTTCATCTTTTACAGTTTCAGTCTCTCAGAGTGAGTCTTTTTTTGACACTGAACACAGCAGCCGTTCCACTGAACTGACTTGCTTCCAAGAGACCATCCTCACTTCACTGAGACAGTAGCTCATTCCTGGAGAGATTTCCTGCCTTGATGGTTTTTAGGCAAGTCTTTAGTCTTAGGGATTTTTATTGAGACCCTGACAGAAGTATTAAGACACAAAAACACATGCATTTGAGACTAGCCTGGGCAACATAGGGAGACTGTCTCTACAACAAATTTAAAAATAAGCTGGGTATAGTGGGGCATACCTGTCGTCTCAGCTACTTGGGAGGCTGAGGTGGGAGGACCACTTGATCCTGAGAGGCTAAGCCATGATTGCACCACTGCACTCCAGCCCTGGGTAACAGAGCACCACCCTGTCTCAAAAAAAAAAAACAAAACACACACACACATTCACCTCCAAAGACGATGCATTCAAATAATGCTTTTCTTTGGAACCATGGATGGGCTGCTTCAGTAAATCTCTCTGTGGTCGGCTGTTATTAAACACCAATATTACATCTTTCAAAAGATACTGCAGAAGAATCATTGACAACATTCATCACCTCTAATTTTTCTCCCCAGGGGTGTCAAGACTTTCAGAAACGTAAAAATAGCAGACGTCAAAGAGCAATTTGCCTAGCATATAGATACTAAAGAAATAATTCTTGGCTGGGTGTGGTGGCTCACGCTTGTAATCCCAGCACTTTGGGAGGCCAAGGTGGGCTGATCACAAGGTCAAGAGTTCGAGACCAGTCTGATTCAGAGACAATGAAACTCCATCTCTACTAAAAATACAAAAATTAGCTGGGTGTGGTGGCAGGTGCCTGTAATCCCTGCTATTTGGGAGGCAGGAGAATCACTTGAACCTGGGAGGCAGAGGTTGCAGTGAGCTGAGATCTCCAGCCTGGGCGACAGAGCTAGACTCCCGTCTCAAAAAATAATAATTCTTGAGATATGTTATCTTGTAACTATGAAAGCATTCCTTTGGTATTCTTTATTATCTTATTATGTATCTCATTCTGCTCATTTTATTGTTTTTCTAAGATGGTTTTTTTCTTGGTATTTAAGTAAGTGTATTGTCCCCAAGGGTCCAAGTGTGGAAAGTGCCTGCTTAGAGGTTTCTGTGAGAGACAGACATGAATTGGAGCTGGAAGTTAGTCCTTTCTTCTTCTGGAAGGCAGAATGTCACTTATGTAGTTGAAAGGAAAACCTCATGGCCGGACGCGATGGCTCACGCCAGTAACCTAGCACGTTGGGAGGCTGAGGAGGGCGGATCATGAGGTCAGGAGATAGAGATCATCCTGGCTAACACGGTGAAACCCCATCTCTACTAAAAATACAAAAAATTAGCTGGGCATGGTGGCAGGCACCTGTAGTCCTGGCTACTCGGGAGGCTGAGGCAGGAGAATGGCGTGAACCCGGGAGGCAGAGCTTGCAGTGAGCTGAGATCGCGCCACTGCATTCCAGCCTGGGCGACAGAGCGAGACTCCGTGTCAAAAAAAAGAAAAAGGAAAACCTCACATATTTCTGTTTCAGAGCTAACACTCAAGCCTTTTTTGCTAAAAGTAAAGTTTGTGTGTTAACATGATGAGGTATTTGATAGACTCAATGAAAAGGTCACATGGATTACTTTGTTTTTTCTTCTTCAGCTAAAGCCAATTCAAATACTTTCAAATCCACTGTCTACATACAATCAGCAACTATGGCTGACATGTGTTGTTGAGTTGGACCAATCAAAAGGTATGGAGCTTGACATTTTGGGATGATTTTTCTTTGTACGAAGGAACATCGTATTTTAGATGTTGACTTCAGAATATTCGGACAAGTGCTCAAAGATAGATGTATGAGGATGTCCATTATTATTATAGCAACAAATTGGAAACCCCTTAAATGTCTTCCTGTGGGAGAGAAAGTTACAACAGATACATGTCCTCCGTAGAGTCCTGGTCAGCTTAGCTCAGTGGCTGCATGGTGTCGGTGCTACAGCTGCCAGCCTTTTCCAGTGAGGATCTGGGAGAGGATTAAGACCTGATGCCCTAAAGTAATGGTTCTGGCCCCCCAGGGACACTTGCCAATGTCTTGAGACAATTTTGTCACAAATGGAGAGGAGGAGGGAGTGCTCCTGGCATCTAGTGGGGAGAGGGCAGAGATGCCGACACCTCCCGCCCACTTCCACAACAAGGAATTATCTGGCCCAAAATGTCAGTGATGCAGAGACTGAGAAACCTTCCCCTAATTGCATCCATTGTTCAGGATGAGTTAGCGTCTGTCAATCTACAGTGGCACTAGCTTTATATCATCCTGGGGAGAATGGAGAAGAGACCCAAATCATTTTCTGTTCTGTGGTTCACATGAGACACTCTGGTTGAGAAAGGATTTGAAAAGATAACCCCATGACCACAGTAAATGAAGTGAAACAAATACATTTACAAAAAAATTATCCCCTCTTTGTACCATTTCAGAAAGCAAAAAATTCACATTACTAGGTATTCGTATGTCTAGAAAATGGTCTGGAAGGATAGACACAAAATATGAATTGTGATTATCTCTAGGTGGTGAAATTCATAGTATTTAATCCGTCTTTATATTTTGTTATGATTTTTAAAATGAGAATATAATTGGAAAAACCTATAATTAGAAGAAATCAGAAATCTGTTTCTATTTTTGGTATAGAATTTGGTAAGTTAAAAATGTATGTGAGAAATTAAAAATACAAGTTCATTAACCATGAAATATTTACCCTTTTTTTGTGCGTGAAGTGGAAGTGAAACTGATGGATCTGAAGTGCAGGTTTTGACATAGACCCCCTGGGTCTTGGGTTGGAATCTAATGGAAAGGCTTTGTTTGCTGGGCAATTAAGAGATTTTCAAATGTACTGAGGCCAGTGTGGCCTAAGGACCTTACGGGCTTTCTGTGTTTTCCTGGCTCCAAGGTCATTACAGAGCCCGGAAGGCACCTTTGTAGGTGTGATGTGCCTGGCATGGTCTCTTAACACTGAATTTTTTTTCTTTTATAGAAACTTCTATTAAGACAAGCTTTCCCATGACTGTTAAAGTCGATGGTGTAGCTCAAGATGGAACCACGATGTACATTCATAACAAAGTTCACAACCGGACAAGGACCCTCACATGTGCAGGGGTGAGTGTGTGGGGCGAGTCCTACAGTCAGTCCTCAGGCTGCGTACACATTTAATTGTAGAAGATAGCATGGTAAGAGGCTTTGAGAAGTTGTTCTTAAGTGAGAAAAATGGAGTCGTAGCAAAGATGGCATGAGAAAACTTACTTAATTTTATAGTTGGATACCTTTGAAAATTCTTACAAACGTACACATGTATTCACACATCCATAGTGCGTGCACACATGACTGCCAGCCAGCCTGAGCATACATGGTACTTGTTTTTACTGTGTGTGTGACCTACTGCCCAGTATGTCCCTAATGAATGTTATGGGCTGCCACCTCATACGAACGTCTGCCACTGGCTGTGGTCACTCGTTTTTTGTTTAGTTTTGTTTTGTTTAGAGACAGGTTTTTGCTCTGTCACCCAGGCTGGAGTGCAGTGGCACAATCACAGCTCACTGCAGTCTCAAACTTCTGGGCTCAAGCAGTTCACCTGCCTTAACTTCCCAAGTAGCTGGGACTACAAGCGTGTGCCACCAGGCCTAATTTTCCATGGTAACTCCTGACTGAGGCTTTGGGTTGTTCCCAGCCGCGTGATGCATGCCCTGATCTGACTGTGTGAAGCTGAGTACCTGGGCCTCTTGGGGGTCAGGGGCCTACCTTTTTGAGCATCTGCTTCAGAGTACAGTATGGCTGAGGCATAGGAAACCTGGGGTCCATAGTGGGGAACGAGCCCTCACGTTTGATTTCATTGGCACTGTATTCTGTTCTGAGTCCAGAGAATCAGAACCAGATCCCTGCTATACAGCAAGGAGTCCACCTCAGACACAACAGGTTATTGGCAGCGTGGAGAACTTGGAGAGCATCAAAACAGGGCAATGCATTTTCTTATAGGATTAGAAAAGTAATGTCAGAAGCCGCATGGCAAGTAGTTTCTCTGCTAGGTGTCATGCCAAGTACCGTCCACTCACTGTCTCATTCGAACCTCACAGCAGGTCCATGAAGTAGAAGCTACTATTAGAGCCTGTTTTGTAGAAGAAGAAACTGAGGCTTAGAGAGGTCTAAATCATCGCCCAAGGTAACACAGATACTAAGTGGAGTGCCTGGGATTTAAACCTGTGCCCTTTTATTCTGAAGCTTGTGGCCTTAACCACCATGCATACTGCCTAGTTACTAGTGATACGTATACTGGCCCTGTTTTTCCTAGCAAGAAAAATTCAAGGACTGGGCCCGGTGGCTCATGCGTATAATCCCAGCACTTTGGGAGGCCAAGGTGGGAGGATCATGTGGGACTGGCCTCTCATTCTGCATCCAGGGACTGAGTCAGCTTCCAAAGTGTATTTTCCCCATCTATAAAGTTGGGATCAAGCCTTCCTGCCTGCCCTAGGAAAGCAGTAAAGATCAAGGTGAATAACATGTGTGAGTGTGCCTTATGTGTGCAGCATGAGGCATCCCTTCATCCCCCATTTGAGGCCTCTGTGCAGGAGGGGTGTGATCAGTACTGCTGAAGGGATAACAGGTCTGAGTGTCAGACAGGACCATGGGCCAAGAAGCTGCTTTCTTCCCATACGAGGGCCTGGCGGCCACTGCCACCTGGAGAGCTTGATGACACCCACCTTGTTGTGCTGCCTGTCAGATTGAGGGTCAGTGGACCATTAGTCAGGGGTTGCTTATTTGGAGCTGGTGAGACCCATCGTCCTGGTTTGCCTGCACTGAGTGGTTTCTCAGCACCCAGGACTTCCTGTTTTAAAATCGGGACAAGTGGGTTGCCCTACCTAAAGCCTTTGCTTCAAGCAGGGCCAGGCTGCCAGGGTACTGGCTGGCCTGCACTTGCTTCTTGGATGTGGCCACCGTGCTGTGCACCTTGAGAATGGCCCTTCAGTGCGTCTTCATGGTTTCCTCCCTCTTCATTGTTGGCCCTACCTCAGTTTATACTGTATCACCCCTTAGGAATATCTTGCTTCTGTTCCCTGTCTACTCAGGTCTCTCTCTAACCCTACAAGGAGCATTGCCCTGGCTTTAAAAAACATGGAATTTTTACATTACAGAGATATTTAGCACCCTCTTACATACTTTTTTTTTTTTCTTAAACACAGTCTTGCTATGTTGCCCAGGCTGGCTTTGAACTCCTGGGCTCAAGCAATCCTCCTGCTTCAGCCTCCCAAGTAGCTAGGATGACAGATGTGCACCGCCGTGCCTGACTTGCTTTTTTTTTTTTTTTGCTGTAAAGAAAAGCCATTGTCTGACGTAGGTAGCAAGGCCTTCCACACCTTGCAGGTGAGAAAGCTGTGGTACCATCACGTGATTTTCAGAGGTACATCATAGTCAGCAGCAGAACCGTGGTTTGAACTTGGGATGCCAGAATCTTTGGTGTAGTTTTTTTAAACTCATAAGTATATGCAGCCTGAGATATAGCTCTTTTGTTAATTAAAACATCCCTGAAAAGTGAGACAAATTCTTGAACTAGCAAGACATGTTTGTCTACCCAGCAAAAATGTATTTACAAATTTTAAGCCATCCCTTCCTGCATAGTCCTTAGCCACCCCTGCCTCTGCACCTCATCCTGTGACCTGACTGCCGGAGGGGAAAGGTGAATTTAGTTTTGCCGAGAAGGTGGACAACACACTTGCCCAGAGGGCAGGCAGGAGATTCTAATGAGAGCTGATCAGGTGGAAAGGAAGCCTTGGCTTCCCTTTCCAATGTGATGAAAATAGCAGATGACCTGTGCTTCTGGCATAGGAGAGTGGGAGGTGGGCGCCTTTAGCCCCTTTGCAGGGCAGCCCCTCCTTGCGGGGCACTGTGGGCTTCGGTGCAGGCCCAGGGCTGCCAGTGGGCTGAAGTGTTTTGTGAGTTGAGATGGTGACCTTGGTGCTGCCTTCAGCCCCCTGCACACTCCGCTCCTCTCTGCTTTCTCCCCGTTCCCTTAGGTCAGCACCCCACCGTGTTACCCAACTCCACTCCTCGTCCTCCTCCCTGACAGTTGTCCTCTTGTCTTTTTGTTTGTTTGTTTTTGAGATGGAGTTTTGCTCTTGTTTCACAGGCTGGAGTGCAATGGTATGATCTTGGCCCACTGCAACCTCCGCCTCTCAGGTTCAAGGGATTCTCCTGCCTCAGCCTCCTGAGTTGCTAGGATTACAGACGCCCGCCACCACACCCAGCTGATTTTTGGTACTTTTAGTAGAGACGGGATTTCACTATGTTGGCCAGGCTGGCCTTGAACTCCTAGCCTCAAGTGATCGGCCTGCTTTGGCCTCCCAAAGTGCTGGGATTACAGGCATGATCCACCATGCCTGGCCACCCTCTTGTTTTTTTAAGGCTGCTGTATAAAACCCACACCTGTTTTCTTACCTGACCTCAGACATTTGAGGCTTGACCAGTCATTGGAGTGATGCACTATTAGAAAGCCAGAGAACCACCCATTTGCTCTGGGCAGCAGCAGGATGGTGGAGAGTGACATTCCGAAAGGCAGGGCCGGGACCGAGCTTGCTGGGGAGGAGTGGCCGGCTCTGTGTGCGTGGCCAGTGGGTGCACCTCTGTAGCCCTGCATGAGGGTTTGTCCTCCCTGCCACTCCGGAAGGGGATAACAAAGCAGAGGAGACCTGGCTTTTAGTTCTAAAGGACAAAAGGAAGGAACTCTTGACAACAGTGGAGCACACATATCTGCACATCCGCACTTGGCTACTGTGCACACAGCCTTTGCTTTGACTCGGAGTGGAGGGTGGAGGGTGCAGGGTGCAGGATGGAGAGGAAAGAGGGCTGCATGTACAGAGTGACAGGTTAAAAGGAGAGAAAGAAAAATACGTAATTCATTCTGTTTATTACTACAATAGTCGCAAAATTGGGCCAGGGAGGACAAATTAGGTCGCGGCGTCCGTGTTGACGTGTCTTAGCTTACGTTTCCCCTGTGTTCTAGTGTTACATATTTATGGAAATGTCAGGCTTGCATTGCACTGTAAACTTTCTTACACAGTGACTTATTTTCAGTCATCCGAAGTAGAAAAGATTCTAATTGGTGTAAATCATATATTATGTTTCCGAAAATACCATTTGGTTCATTCTTTCTAGGAACTGTTTGGCTGGCATCTGACTTTCTCTGGGCTTTTGGAGAGTTCCCTGGAGACGATGAGTTCTGCTCATCTGCTGAAATGTGTTACTTCCTGGGTTATTTGGTGGGAACGTGAGTCTTGCTTTCTTTAAAGGCAAATCTTCCTGTGTATTTGCAGAAATGTGCAGAGATTATTGTGGCTCACCTTGGCTACCTGAATTACACTCAGTATACGGTGATAGTGGGATTTGAACACCTGAAGCTCCCCATCAAGGGAATGAACTTCACAGTAAGTATACCAGCTGACTGCACGTTTCCATGGCTCATGTTCTAGTTCCCTTTCTTTTGCTCAATGATTGAAATACATCTCAACATCTAAATAATGTTAATTTGGAAAGTGGAGGACATGTAAAGTTTTTAAAAATTATAGGAAAACTACAGTTTCTTAAGTATATGGAACCAAGAATAGATTCAGTAGCATAGAGACAGGGCAAACCTTAGGTGTCTTGAGATTTAGAAAAGAGAGTGTATAGTGTGTTCAGCTGCAAGGCAGTGAAAGGGTTAGCAGGTATACCCTCCTGCAGACGCAGCACCCCCTTCTCCGGCCCCTGTGAGTGGTTGTCAGTCTCTGCCTGAACTGCCAGTGAATGGGAGGGCACTGTTCTAATTGTTAGACTGTCCTTTCTTGTGTCCAGCTGAAATCTCCCCTTTCCACTCATTAGGAGTCAGTAGAAGCAGCGTAGTGACGAGGAGTGGAGATTTGGACTGGACGGTGAGCTGGGTTCTCGCCCTACCTCCATCATTGACCATGTGATTTTGTTGAGCCTCAGTTTTCTTACGTGTAAAATAGCTGCCTCATAGAGCTGTGAATATTAAATGGAGATACTAACGGATACCTTCAAAAAAAAAAAAAACAGCTTTATCAAAGTAGAAAGTTTGCCCTTTTAGTGAAAGCATACATTCAGTGGTTGGTTGGTTGGTTGGTTGTTTTGAGATGGAGTCTCACTCTGTCACCAGGCTGGAGTGCAGTGGCTGTGATCTTGGCTCACTGCAGCCTCCACTTCCCGGGTTCAAGCAGTTCTCCTGCCTCAGCCTCCCAAGTAGCTGGGATTACAAGTGCGTGCCATCACGCCCAGCTAATTTTTATGTTTTTAGTAGAGACGGAGTTTCACCATGTTGGCCAGGATGGTCTCGATCTCCTGACCTGGTGATCTGCCTGCCTTGGCCTTCTAAAGGCTGGGATCACAGGCATGAGCCACTGCGCCCGGCCCATTCAGTGGTTTTTAGCACAGTCACAGAGTTGTCCAGTCATTCTGGTTCCAGAACATTTTCATTGCCTCTTAAAGAAACCTGTTAGTAGTCATTTCCCATTCCCTCCCCACAGTCCTTGGCAATCACTAATGTTCTCTCTGTCCCCATGGATTTGCCTGGTCTGGACATTTCATGTGAATGGAATCATGCAACGTGTGGTCTTTGGTGACTGGCTGCTTTCACTTAGTGAAAGCAGTGATGTCTCAAGGTCCATCCAGGTTGTCGCGGGCTCAGTACTTCACTCCTTCATTTTGCTGAATGATATTTTGTTGTATTGCTAGACCACATTTTGTTGATCTGTTCATCAGTTGACAGGCATTTGGGTTGTTTCCCATTTTTTGGCTGTTGTGAATAATGCTGTTGTGAACTACACAAAATGAGTTTTCTCCTTTGTCTACCCTATAGCTCTTTGAAGGCGGCCGTCTCCTCCCCTCTGAAATTGTTCTTTTCTTTCACATTGTGCTAGGGATGTGACTCTGCACCCCTCTGGCTCCAGGTTTCCTTCCTGAAGCTGCCCCCGTCACCCGGCTGCAGCGGCAGGTGTTCCTGATGTGGAAGGAGCAGGTGGCCCTGGGCTGTGCTGCTGGGACACCTGAGCTGGCTCGCTGTCACTAGTGGCCTCTTCCTTTCGGCCCTTTGCCTCAGCCAGCCTTTCCAGATCTTTTGGATCTGAATCTGGGGTCTGGTCTTTGCGGTCTGAGTGATCTCCTGGATCTTTGTCCTCAGAGAATCTGATTAGTATTCTGCTTGTGTCCTCTGGTTCATGGTGCCGGCAGGGGGGATCCCAGATGGGGTCTGAGGCAGGTGCACTGAGCTTAGGCATACTTTGATGTAGTCCTTTGCTAACCATCTGTGCTTTAGACTTCGCTATTTCAGAATCATTCTGATTCAACGGTGCAGACAAACAAGGGACCTCTCCCTTCCATCATCTACTTTATTAGAACATCATCTCCTACAAGCCTTTTATGGTTCTCAGCACCTTTCTCCAGAGGCTGTAGTTTATCCTGACCCTATTCCGTGGGTGTGGGCCACTGTTTTATTTGCCTTTGTGGGTTTTGTCCTTCCATCTTTTGTATCTGTTTATTTCCTCTTAAAGTTGTTCCTGAAGAATTTGGTACATATCTTAGGTAAACTAGGTACATGCCATTCTGCCATTGCTGATGGAAGGCAAGTGATACGATATTGTTGTGGGGCTCAAAAAGGAATGGGTTCAAAAGACGTTACCGTGGGAACCACTCACCTTGAATTACAGCACAGCCAGAGCCTCATTTCTGGTGGCACTCTTCAGCATCTGGAAAGACAGTCCTTAAGACCCTTGGAGATTTGTTAAGGATGTCACCAAAGATTTTTCTGCGTTTTTGTACATTTCATTTCCCCAGCAGCCAGCATAGTGCCCGGCAGCTGCTAGGCTTGCAATAGATATGTATTGGTTGAATGAAAGAACAGCAATACAGCACCTTACAAATTCAGAAATTCATGTGGCAACAGACTTCTGAAATTATGTTCATCCTTGCTATAAACCAAAGATTAGAGAGTTCAAGAATGACTGCCTTTTTTTTTTTTTTTTTTTGAGACGGAATCTCGCTCTATCACCCAGGCTGGAGTTCAGTGGCATGATCTCGGCTCACTACAACCTCTGCCTCCCGGGTTCACACCGTTCTCCTGCCTCAGCCTCCCGAGTAGCTGGGACTACAGGCGCCCGCCACCACGCCCGGCTAATTTTTTGTATTTTTAGTAGAGACGGGTTTCACCGTGTTAGCCAGGATGGTCTCAATCTCCTGACCTTATGATCCGCCTGCCTTGGCCTCCCAAAGTGTTGGGATTACAGGTGTGAGCCACCGTGCCCGGCCATGAATGCCTTTTATTAACCAATCAATCTTCATAGTTTGGGCTGGGAGCAGTAGCTTATGCCTGTAATCCCAGCACTTTGGAAACTCGATGCAGGAGGCTTGCTTGAGCCCAGGAGTTGGAGACCAGCCTGGACAGCATAATGAAATCCCATCTTTGTTTTTTTGTTTTTGAGACGGAGTCTCACTGTGTCTCCCAGGCTGGAGTGCAGTGGCGCCATCTCGGCTCACTGTAACCTCTGCCTTCCAGGTTCAGGCAATTCTCCTGCCTTAGCTGTAATCCCTAGTAGCTGGGATTACAGCTACTAATAGCTGTAATAGTTTACCATGCCCTGCTAATTTTCATGTATTTAGTAGAGATGGGGATTTACCACGTTGACCAGGCTGGTTTCAAACTCCTGACCTCAGGTAATCGGCCTAGCTGAGACCACATCCCTAAACAAAATTTTAAAAGTTAGCCATGCATAGTGGTGCATACCTGTAGTCCCAGCTGCTAGGGAGGCTTAGGTAGGAGGATCACTTGAGCCTGGGAGTTTGAGACTGCAACGAACTGTAATCACACCACTGCACACTCCAGCCTAGGTGACAGAGTAAGACCCTGTCTCACAAAAAAAAACAATGCAAATATTAAAAATAACAAATAAGATAACATGGTGGGCGAAATGCTAGGACACAAGTTTTCTCATACACATGAATGGGGGTGTAAACTGATTTAACTTTTGGGGTAATTTAGCAGCGTATAAAAGCCTCTACTTCCATGTTCTTTTTGACTTAGTAATTCTAATTCTAGAAATTTATACTAAGGAACTGGAAACATATACAGTGATTTATGTTCAATCCTATTCCTCAGAGTAAGAAGTTGGGAGCAATCTGTATTTCAGCAGTAGATTTCTGGTTAAACAATTAGTTCTGTAGCTACTAAAATAGTAAGTTAATAGGATAACTAGCACAAACTATATATTGATTTAAGAAAACAAAAGCGCATGAATTAGAAGTGTTTCTGTTACAGAAAACTAGATGTCTAGAAGGCTGTCTCTGGGTGGTGGGATTAATGTTTAATTTCTTCTGTGTTTTCCTTTATTCACCGTGATGAATGTTATTTTTATTACCCGAAAAGAAAATTATTTGAAAACAAAACAAAAACTCCTGAGGCAACTAATACTGAAGGGGGAAGTCCTGGGCATATGCCAGAATCCATCCCAGAACCTCAGGTGCTGGCGAGCCCTGTGTGCTGTTTCTTCTGTTGTGACTCAGTATCCTCGGAGAATCACATAATCAACGTTATGCTGGCAGCTTGTAGAGAGATGCACTAAGAAATTAGAGAATTGTATGCAAAATGTTTCTATGTCTTTTATAAAATTGTTGTTGAAGACATTGTGTTGTGAACTTTAAACGTCCAAAATTTTTTCCACATTATTATTTTTTAGAGCAATTTTAGGTTCACAGCAAAATTAAGAGGAAGGTACAGAGATTTCCTAAATGCTCTCTCCTCCTACACATGCACAACCTCCCCCATTGTCAACATCTCGCACCAGAGTGGTACATTTGTTACAGTTAATGAACCCACATTGACACACCACCCAGAGCCCACAGTTTACATAAGGATTCCCTCTTGGTGTTGTACATTCTGTAAGATCCACTATTTGTAGTACCGTAGAGGTTCGTTTCAGTGCCCTGAAAATCCTTTGTACTCCACCTATTCATTCCTCCCTCCTCAGACCCCGGCAGCCACCTGTCTTTTTACTGTTTGTATGGTTTTGCTTTATTTATTTATTTATTTTTTTGAGACAGTCTGTTGCCCAGGCTGGAGTGCAGTGGTGAGATCTTGGCTCACTGCATCCTCCGCCTCCCAGGTTCAAGTGATGCTCGTGCCTTAGTCTCCCGGGTAGCTGGCATTACAGGTGCATACCACTACGCCCAGCTAATTTTTGTATTTTTAGTAGAGACGGGGTTTTGCCATGTTGGCCAGGCTGGTCTCGAACTCCTGACCTCAGGTGATCCGCCCACCTCGGCCTCCCAAAAGTGCTGGGATTACACACGTGAGCCACTGTGCCAGGCCATGGTTTTGCTTTTTCCAGAATGTCATCTAGTTGGAATCATATAGTATGTAATTTTTTCAGATTGACTTCTTTCACTAAGTTATTTGCATTTTAAGTTTTTTCCATGACTTGATTGCTCATT
This sequence comes from Theropithecus gelada, assembly GCF_003255815.1. NCBI lineage: Eukaryota > Metazoa > Chordata > Mammalia > Primates > Cercopithecidae > Theropithecus > Theropithecus gelada. Next base: position 107,488,494 of record NC_037671.1, on the reverse strand, counting down.
TCATCATGGAATAATTTCATTGTCTGGATGTACTGCAGCTTGTTTGTCCATTGGCTGAAGGACAGCATCTTCATTGCTTTTATGTTTTGACAGTATGAACATAGGTACTATAAACATCTGTATACAGATTTTTCTGTGCACATAAGTTCTCAACTTCGTTTTTGTTGTTGTTTTTTTGAAACGGAGTTTCATTCTTGTTGCCCAGGCTGGAGTGCAATGGCACTCAGCTCACTGCAACCTCTGCCTCCTGGGTTCCAGCGATTCTCCTGCCTCAGCCTCCCAAGTAGCTGGGATTACAGGCACCCGCCACCGTGCCTGGATAATTTTTGTATTTTTCGTAGAGACGAGATTTCACCATGTTGGCCAGGCTGGTCTCAAACTCCTGACCTCAGGTGATCCAGCCTCTCAAGGTGCTGGGATTACAGGCGTGTGCCACCTTGCCTGGCCTGTATGTTTTCAGTTTCTTTGGGTAAGTACCAAAAAGCAAAAACAGAATTCCTTTTGCTATTTGTTATAATGCCTTTTATTAGAGAGTGAAAGCCATGGGATGCATTACATTTTTTCTCGGTCCTGGCTGTCAGAAATTTCAGAAATCAGTTTTTTGCTGAATTGTACTAATTACTAACATCCTGATATGGATTTCTGGTATAATTATCTGCATTATTTCTTCACTATTTTGCCTTTTAAAACACTTTAAAAATTATTTCTATCTAATCTGGCTTTTTATTATAAGCTGCCTTCATTTCTTTTTGGAAGTAAACAAGTATTATAATAAGTAGACACTAATAGTATTTTAGTGGTGTTACTACACACCCACCAGAATGGCAGAAATAAGACAGAATATGCCGAAGCTGGCAAGGATGTGGGGCAGACGGAGCCCTTGCCCCTGCTGGGGAGCATGTAAACTGATACAGCAGAAATGCATATGTATACTGACCAAAAGACATGTATTTAGATATTCACAGCAGCATAATTCTTAATAGCCAACTGTAAACTGTATACTAGCAGCAGAATGAGTACATAAATTCTGCTATATTTGCATAATGGAATACTATACAGCAAGGAGAATGAACTTTCACAGCTTCACGTAATGTTATGGAGGACTTTCTGAAGCATAATGTTGAATGAAATAAGCTAAATACAAAACAGTACAGAGCGTATGATTCCATTTATATAAATTACAAAAACAGGCAAAACTAACTGATGCTGTTCAATCAGGGTTAGTGTACCTCTTGGGTAGGTTAGTGGCTGGAAGGGAGCATCAAGGGAGGGGCTTCTGGGCTGCTGGCGATGTTCTGTGTCCTGGTCAGAGTACCATTTACACAGGTGTGTAATTTAGGTTACCTGTCCAATTCTTTTTTCTTTTTCTTTTTTTTTTTTTTGAGACGGAGTCTCGCGCTGTCCCCAGGCTGGAATGCAGTGGCGTGATCTCGGCTCACTGCAAGCTCCGCCTCCTGAGTTCACTCCATTCTCCTCCCTCAGCCTCCTGAGTAGCTGGTACTACAGGCTCCCGCCACCGTGCCCAGCTAATTTTTTGTATTTTTAGTAGAGATGGGGTTTCACCGTGTTAGCCAGGATGGTCTTGATCTCCTGACCTTGTGATCTGCTTGCCTCAGCCTCCCAAAGTGCAGGTGTGAGCCACCGCGCCCGCCCGATACCTGTCCAACACTTAATACACGTTACCTTCAGTAGGAACTTAATGGTATACGGTGTGCCTGACAAATTGGAGCTGCTGCCAGTGTGGCCGCATGTTTCTTGAGACAGCTCTTGCTTCTTCAGCAGTACCGTGTGTGGCTGGCCATACTGAAACAGTTAACCTTTGAGAGTTTCTGTTGCTTTTGTTTGGCATTTCTTTGGGAAATCTTTGGCCTTTGGAGTTCTGAGTTCTGCGTTGCTGGAGTCAGGGCTCCATTTCACTGAGCCTGGTGGTGCCCTTGGCTCTGATGAAAGAGCACCAGGACCACACGGACACCTTCCCCTGGTGCCACTGTTTGTTTCACTAACCAGCTCTTCCTTGTTGATGACAATCAAATTCAGGGTAAAAATGACCCTGGTTGCTTCCTGTATTAGTCAGTTTTCATACTGCTGACAAAGACATACTCAAGACTGGGAAGAAAAAGGTGTTTAATTGGATGTAGAGTTCCACATGGCTGTGGAGGCCTCAGAATCATGGCGGGAGGTGAAAGGCTCTTTTTACATGGCAGCACCAAGAGAAAATGAGGAAGAAGCAAAAGTGGAAACCCCTGATAAACTGATCAGATCTCATGAGACTTATTCACTATCACGAGAATAGCACGGGAAAGGCTGGCCCCCATGATTTAATGACCTCTCCCGGGTCCCTCCCACAACACATGGGAATTCTGGGAGATATAATTCAAGTTGAGATTTGGGTGGGGGCACAGCTAAACCGTATCACTTCCTTAATGTACTGAGAGAAAATTGTCACCATGCATCCAGCATGTTCAGATGAGGCTCTGTTTTCAGTGGAAGGTGTCTGTGCTGAGCAGATGTCTAGATGGTCGATGGCCCTTTCCTGCCTGAGCCTGTCGTGTGGGCTGTGTCTTCCATCTGGCACTGTTGTCGATGCCATCTCCCTTTAACTCAAGAAGCTGATTTCTCTCTCCTTTTGTTCTCAACCCCATTTTCCATGAACATTTGGTTCACTGGTTTCTACTTAAATGTTTATCTTTTTGAAGTAGAATGGTATCTTAGTTTATGCTGCTGTAACTGTACACCACACACCGGGTAATTTATAAATAATAGAGATATAGTCCTTAGAGTTGTGGAGGGCTAGACAAGGTCTCACTGTGTTGCCCAGGCTCGAACTCCTGGGCTCAAGCAATCCTCGCACCTCAGCCTTCAAAAGTGTTGGCATTACAGGTATGAGCCACTGCACCGCACCCCTCTATCCCTTTTATAAAGTGCAAATCCATTCATGAGGGCAGAGTCCTTATGACATAATCACTTTCCTGAATTCTCCACCTCACAGTACCACCATAATGGGGGCTAAGTTTAAACATGAATTTTGGAGGGACAAATTCAAACTGTACCAAGTGGTGATCTTTCTCTCTATCCCTCGTTATCAGCTCTTACTCTTCGGAATACATCGTGCCCACACCCATTGCCACGTTCAGGCCATGAGACCACTCACTAGGTCTCACTGGCACTTGTGGGATGATGCTTACCTCCTGTGTATTTTGTAAAGGTGGTTTCATCGGCCATGCTCTGTATATGCAGTGACCTTTGACACCACAAAAATCACTTGTACTCACTTTTTTGTTCTCTTCTCCTGAGATTTTGCAGGCACCTTCTCTGGGCACGTCACATGCGTCATCCTCAGCACCCTGGGTCCTCTTGGTTACTCTGGGCATTTTTTCCTCTGATTGTTTTTCCGGCTGACTTTTGAGGGACACTCTGTGGCCAGCTGTTCACGTCTCATTTCCTCCATTTTCCTCTAAGCCATGACCTTTGACTGGTGCGTGAGATGAAAACAGCAGCTCACGTTCCGGAGTCCTTCAGGCTGTTCCCTGGGGGCGCCCTGTGGTTTCCCAGGGAAACTGAGAGGAGAGCGCCAGGCCATGCTTTCCTGAGTGTTGCCCGGCTTCTCGGACTTGTGCTTACTGTACTTCCGAGTGCCACCCGGCTTCTTGGACCTGTGCTAACTGTGCTTTCCTGAGTGTCGCCCGGCTTCTTGGACCTGTGCTTACTATGCTGTCTTGAGTGCCGCCTGGCTTCTCGGACCTGCGCTAGTTACATCGTTCTCATTTCCAGCCTCCCAGTATTCCTGGACAGTGCATTTCATGTTTTGTTTTGTTTTGTTTGTCGCCCCGGCTGGAGTGCAGTGGCGCTATCCTGGTTCACTGCAAGCTCCACCTCCCGGGTTCACGCCATTCTCCTGCCTCAGCCTCCCGAGTAACTGGGACTACAGGCGACTGCCACTGCGCCTGGCTAATTTTTTGTATTTTTAGTAGAGACAGGGTTTCACCATGTTAGCCAAGATGGTCTCGATCTCCTGACCTCGTGATCCACCCACCTCGGCCTCCCAAAGTACTGGGATTACAGGCATGAGCCACCGTGCCCGGCCATTTCGTGTTGTTTTAAAACATGGGCACCAAGGCTGTGAATCTGAAGCCGGGCCCCCAGCCCGGGCACTTTGCTGGGTGCTGCACAGGTAACTGTGACACGTCCCTCACTGCGTCTGTTTCTGTGGTTGTCCATTCAGAGGACTCTGAGGATGTGAGGAAACGTTTGTTCTGCGCCAAAGAGCCAGTCAGCTCCTGGAAGCCTTTTACTGGTCACATTTTTGTTAAACTCACTTATTTCGTGCTGCATGGGATTTGACATCAGCCGTGCTTGCGCGGAGGACAAGGTTGTGCTCAGCAGATGTGGATGGATGGATGGGCGCATAGGAGATGTAATCGGGGAGGAGTGGCCCAGGGTATGGTGTGGGCACTTGTTCTAAAGGTAACTTCGTGGCGTCACAGGGCAAGTTCTGGCTCTGAAAGGACAAAGACACAGCTTTGTGACGCCAAAGGGACCTTGACATCAGAGCTTGAGTACCAAGTGACAGTGCTTCAGACTTCAAAGGGAATGTCTAAGCCGGGGTATTTTCTGGGAACTGTACTTTTTATTTCATTTTACTTATTTTACGTTTTAATTTCAAAAATATATTTGGAGGTTTAAAAATAAACACAGAACAAACAAAACCCCCAAACCCAGTTCCCTAGAGTTGGGTCCACACAGTGGACCTGACAGTGCCCACAGGACGGGACGGGATGACCTCTGCTTGGACACCTGTGCGGCGTTGGCTGGGCTTGCTCCCTGTGGACCTTCTGGCCCCAGCTCACAGGATCCAGCGCACCTGGAGGCCTCTGTGTGTCATGGAGGGGCCAAGGCCCTACTCTCGGGGCTTCCTGCAGTTTGCTTGGGAAGACACAGCCTTTCAAGCCCTTGGCACAAATGCGTATCGGATTGAGCTGTCAGCTGGGCTGGCCCAGGAGGAGCACACAGGTGATTCTGCTTGGCTGCTTGGCCTCCCAGAGAGTCAGCATATGTGAAAACGCCTTTTCCTGGAACCAGGAGGATGGGGACGCATGACAGGAGGAAGGAAGCCCGGATGGAGTGTGATGACGGGCGCCGCCTGCCTCCTTCAGGGCACATAGCAGGCTTGATGCGCAGGGTCTTGTTTGAAAGCTGGACCAAAGTGTGCTCTCTCATTAGCTCACATTTTAGAACTAAAATGCATGTTTTAGATTAGCTACATTTATTGAATAAAGCATTGTTTTCTAGTGTTAATTTTTTTGTTTTTGTTTTTGAGATGGAGTTTTGCTCTTTTGTCCAGGCTGGAATGCAGTGCAATCTCGGCTCATTGCAACCGCTGCCTCCTGGGTTCAAGCGATTCTCCTGCCTCAAGAGTACCTGGGATTACAGACATGCAACACCATGTCTCTATTTTTAGTAGAGATGGGGTTTCACCATGTTGATCAGGCTGGTCTCGAACTCCTGACCTCAGGTGATCCGTCTGCCTTGACCTCCCAAAGTGCTGGGATTATAGGCGTGAGCCACCATGCCCAGCCTAGTGTTAATGTTTTTTTTCTTTTTTCTTTTTTGGAGATGGAGTCTTGCTCTGTCGCCCAGGCTAGAGTGCAGTGGTGCAATCTTGGCTCACTGCAACCTTCACCTCCCGTATTCAAGCAGTTCTCCCTGCCTCATCTTCCCAAGCCTCCCGTATTCAAGCAGTTCTCCCTGGCTCATCTTCCCAAGTAGCTGGGATTACAGGCATGCACCACCACGCCTGGCTAATTTTTGTATTTTTAGTAGAGTTGGGGTTTCGCCATGTTGCCCAGGCTGGTCTCAAACTCCTGTCCTCAGGTGATCCACCCACCTCAGCCTTCCAAAGTGCTGGGATTACAGGTGTGAGCCACCACATCCAACCCTAGTGTTAATTTTTAATGAGAGTGAGTTGATTATTTTCTGTTGCTCTAACAGAATCTTAAGCTAGAATCCCCCTCCTCCAGGGGAGTCTGAGGTTATTTTTTTAAGAGTTACGGTTCCTTGAGAGTAAAAACAACCACCCAACCTTTCGGGCCTGTTAGTTCAAGCAAAGTTTGTGTTTTTTTCTGATGGTAGCAATTCTTTTTTTTTTCTCTTCTTGACTGTGCCTTAGGGTATGTTTGTTCAACTAAGACATGTAGTAAACGTTTTTAATCTGAATATTATGTGTAGTAAACGTTTTTAATCTGAATATTACGTTTATGTCAACACTTCCCCCAAATGCTCAAGTCACTGCTTTGATCATCCTATAAATGATATAATACTGTTATAATATTTAAATGCCATAGCAATAATCCTAATAGTTACATGATGTTTTGGATTTATAGTAGCAACTGTTGTTTACTGAACCTTTGCTGTTTGCTGGGCATTGTGCTTAGCTTTTAGTACGCATCATCTTATTAAAATGCTATGATAGGCTGGGTGTGGTAGCTCACGCCTGTAATTGCAGCACTTTGGGAGGCCGAGGCTGGCAGATCACCTGAGGTCAGGAGTTCGAGACCAGCCTGACCAACATAGTGAAACCTTGTCTCTGCGAAAAATACAAAATTAGCCGGACGTGGTGGCACATGCCTGTAATCCCAGCTACTCGGGAAGCTGAAACAGGAGAATCGCTTGAACCCAGGAGAGGGCCAGGTGCAGTGGCTCATGCCTGTAATCCCAGCACTTTGGGAGGCTGACGCAAGTGGATCACAAGGTCAGGAGTTCAAGACCAGCCTGGCCAATATGATGAAACCCCATCTCGACTAAAAATACAAAAATTAGATGAGCGTGGTGGCACGCTCCTGTAGTCCCAACTGCTCGGGAGGCTGAGGCAGGAGAATCACTTGAACCCGGGAGGCAGAGGTTGCAGTGAACTGAGATCCTGCCACTGCAGCCCAGGCTGGGCAACAGAGCAAGACTCTGTCTCAAAAAATAAAAATAATAAAAAAAAATAAAAACAAGGCTAAAAGGCTACAATAATTACGTTAAGTAGGTAAGTAGGTTACTAGCATCCCCATTTTATGGAGGAAATGAGGTTTCATGAGATTAAGTCATTTGCCCAACTAGTAATGGGAAGAGCTGGAATTTGAATCTGAATCACTGTGATCTCCACTTCCCTATTACCATCTATTGTTAGTGGTTGGTTTTTGTTTGGCAGCTTTATTGAGGTATAGTTGACACACAGTGAAACCTGGGGAACCGTTCCCACAAATAAGATCATAAGCATCCCCTCACCAGCCATCATCCCTAAACATCTTCTTGTGCCCCTTCCTCCTGTCCTTTCCCATCCCTGGGAAGTCAGTGATCTGTTTTCACAACACACTTATTTGCATTTTTTTTTAGAATTTTATGTAACTGGCATTATACAATATATACTCCAGTATGTTTGAATTGTTTCATGTAGGATAATTATTTTGAGCTTGATCAATGATGAGTGTGTCCATAGTGATATTCTAGTGTAAATGTAACAGAAATTGTTTATTCATTCATCTGTTGATGGACATTTGAAGTGCTTCCAGTTTGGGGCTGTTACAAAGAAAGCAGCAGTGAACATCTGTGTATAAATCTTTGTGTGGACATATGCTTTCATTTCTCTTGGATAAATGCTAGAAATGGAATGGTTGGGCCATGCGGTTAAGAAACTCACAAACTGTTTTGCAGAGTGGTTGTGTTATGTTACACCAGTAGCCTATGAGGGTTTCAGTTACTTCGTATCCTATCAATGCTGGGTATGGTCTGTCTTTTCTATTTTGGCTGTTGTCGTAGGTGTGTAATGGGTATTTAATGGTTTTACATTGTGGTTTTAATCTATGTACTTTTTTTTTTTTTTGAGATGGGATCTTGCTCTGTCACCTAGGTTGGAGTGTGGTGATAGGATCATAGCTCACTGACCCTGACCTCTTCTCTGCCTCCTGAGTAGCTGTGACTACAGGCACATGCCACCATGCTGGCTAGTTTTTTTATTATTCATTTTTGTAGAGACAGGGTCTTGCTGTGTTGACCAGGCTAGTCTCAAACTTCTGGCCTCAAACTATCCTCCTACCTCGGCCTCCCAAAGTGTTGGGATTACAGGTGTGAGCCACCGCATCTGGCCTAATTCACATGCTTAGAAAATGTTGGTCACTGTCTTCTGGCTTGCATTTTTCTGACAAGAAATCTGATGTCCACCTTATCTTTGTCCTTATCTTGGTTTTCTTGTAATAATGTTCTTTGTTCTTCCCTTTCCCCAGCCCCTTTGAGGATTTTTCTCTTAGGGTGCCGCTTGTACTTTTCCTCGTTACTTGTGCTTGGGGTCCATTGAGCTGCTTGGATTTGTGAGTTGATAGTTTTCATCAAAATGGAAACATTTTGGCCATTATCTCTTCAAATACTTTTTTTGTCTTTCTGGTCCCCTGACTTTCCAAATTCAGGGACCCCAAATTAGGCCACTGGTCCCCAACCTTTTTGGCATTGGGGACTGGTTTCATGGAAGACAATTTTTCCATGGACCAGGTTGGTTGGGGATGATTTTGGGAAGACCCAAGTGCATTACATTTATCATTAGATTCTCATAAGGAGTAAGCAGCCTAGATCCCTCCCCTGCACCGTTCACAGCAGGTTCATGTTTCTATGAGAATCTAATGCCCTGGACAATCTGTCAGGTGGAGCTCAGGCAGTAATGCTTGCTGGCCCATTGCTCACCTGCTGCTGTACGGCCCGGTTGCTAACAGGCCACGTGGCCAGTACTGGTCTCTGGCCTGGGGGCTGGGGACCCCTGTATTAGGCCACTTGAAGTTGTCCAAAGCTCCTGATGCTCTCTGTTCGTTTTTTTCAGGTTTTTTTTTTTTTTTTTTTGAGTTTTGTTTTAGATAGCTTCTATTGCTATGCCTTCACATTTACCAATCTCTGTAGTGTCTCATCTGTTGATCATCTTCCAAGTCTTTATTTAACACAAGAATCTTTCATCTAGCTGCTTGATTTGCTTATCTGCTAATTTTGTCATCTGTGATTTCTGGGCCAGTTTTGATTGGTTGGTTTTTTCCTCATATGGTTTGTATTTTCCTGCTTTTTGGTGTGTCTGGTACTTTCGGTTCAATGCCAGACATTATTGATTGCTAGGTTTGATATCTTATAAATATCCCTGAGCTTTGTTCTGGGACGTTGTTAATTTCCTTGGAAATGGTTTGATCTTTTCTGGCCTTGCTTTTCAACATTGCTAGGTGGGGCCAAAGCAGCATGAAGTCTGACGCTAATTTTTTCCTACCACTGAGGCAAAAGCATTCAGCTTATGCTACCCAGTGTCCTTTGATGGTGAGTTTCGTCTGTGTCTTGTGGGAACAGGTACCATGACTGGCTCTGTGGGTGCCAGGCACTGGCTTTTTGGGAGCTTCGTTCTTTTTCTGTACAGCTCTCTTTTCCAGCACTCTGTCCTGTGGATTCAGGCCAGCCCTGTCTCCCTGGACTCCCAGCCATGGCTCTGCCTGGGTTCCCCTCCATGATGTGGGGCCACCAGGGGCACCCCTTATTGTTTGCCATCAGTCAGAGGTTACTACCCTTCATGACTTCCTCAGGTCCAGTGTCTTAAATCATCCTTGTGCATGCATGCGTGTGTGCGTGTGTATGTGTGTGTGTGTAATAGGTAAATCTAGCATCTGTGACACTATCTGTACTGAAGTAGATTTTTTAAATTGCTCAGATGACTTGAATTCAATGCATCAGAATGATGAGGCTCACTGGCCCTGTGAGCGCAGTTTTCTGGGGTCTGGTTATGGACCTGGCTCGTGCTTAGGTTGGCGGTGGCTGGCCTCTGCCCTGCTGTCAGCAGCAGTGTCCTGTCCTCGGCTCCAGCAGTGCACACTTGGCACACCTGGGACTTCCTGGTCAGCATGAGAACGGACTCCTTCAACTGCAACTCACTCTTCTGCTTTCACATTCATACTTAAAGGTTTTACTTAAACTTTGTTACAACATTCTAGTCGCACTTTTGCATCTTTTAAAACTTTCTTTTGATGGAAAGTATGACTATTTCTAATAAAGAGATTGACAAGGTTGATTTTTGACATGAGATTTAAGATGCAAATGCTCTTATGATTATAAAATAATTTGTCAGATTTATCATCCATATAACACCATTTGAAATTATTTTTTATTCTTGGTAATTAAGATTTTTTATGTCTGTGTCCTTTGATAAAAAAGTAAAACTGTACTAAATGTAAAAATTTAACCTGCATGGTGTCAGGCACCTGTAATCCCAGCTACTCAGGAGGCTGAGGCAGGAGAAGTGCTTGAACCTGGGAGGCGGAGGTTGCAGTGAGCCAAGATTGCGCCTCTTCACTCCAACCTGGGCGACAGAGTGAGACTCCATCCCCCCCCAAAAAAAGTGTGTGTGTGTGTGTGTGTGTATATATATATATATATATAGTCTCATATCTAGAGATAACTATTAGTAATCTTATGTATTTTCTCTTAGATGCACATATATTTTTTTCAAATCATTTTCCTCACTTTCTATTTTAGTGGAAGACTTACAACCCTGCCTTCTCCCAGTTGGAAATCTGGTTCCGGTTTTTCTTTGTGGTGCTCACCTTCATCGTCACTGTGAGTACCATTCGCCTGACACAGCACGGCAGATCCCAGCCAGGAAGAAGCTGGTTGATGCAGTTACGATCTTCTGTGCAAGCCACATGGAGATTGATCTGAACTCAGATGCTCCATCCAGTGGGCTGTGCTGATATTACTACTCTGTGTGTCTGCCAAGATGCTGTCATGCGAGAAAGAATGATGTGGTATCCTGTATTCAGGATTTCTGTAGAGTGCAGGAGTCATTACACATCACCGAGTTTTAAGTAAATGTTCATCATGTGCGGTGAGAAATGCCATTTCATGTGTATGGAAGGAAGTCTGCCTTATTTGAGTGAGCTTCTCTGAGTGCAGATGCAGCATGCTCTTGGGTTTTTATATTTTATATTTTTATAGTTGTACCAGTCCTTTGTGTTTTGGGGCATTTTCAGGAATAAGGCCAAAGAGAAGTGTTTTGGGAATGCAGGCGTTGGGCTCTTTTGGGATCTGAGGTTTCTGTCCACGAGCCCACAGTAACTTTGGGGGAAATGCTTACCCTGAGAAACCCAAGGGAGCCCCCCAGAGCCCCAGTCTGTGAAGATGAGAATTGGTAAATTGGAGGAAGGGAAGGTGTGCTTCATGTAGTGATCTGTCGCCGCCTGAAGCATGGCGTTCTGCCCTCATCAACTGCTTGTCCTGGTGCAGGATGGTGGGGAGGTGACATTTAGGAAATGTGTCCACCCAGGAACACTTGGTATTTCTCAGAGTAACTGTGCATGGAAAGACACAGGCGTGTGCACCTGTGAGCAGATGCTCTGCTGGAGCGAAGGGTGTGGGTGCTAGAACCACAGGAAGCTGGAGGGAAGGGTGTGAGTGCTAGAACCACAGGAAGCTGGAGGGAAGGGTGTGAGTGCTGGAGCCACAGGGAGCTGGAGGGAAGGGCGTGGGTGCTGGAGCCACAGGGAGCTGGAGGGAAGGGCATGGGTGCTGNGCTAGAACCACAGGGAGCTGGAGGGAAGGGCGTGGGTGCTGGGGCCACAGGGAGCTGGAGGGAAGGGCATGGGTGCTGGAGCCACAGGGAGCTGGAGGTTGTAGTCAGGCCCAGCCCAGGGCCTCCAGGATCCCAGGGCTCCCCCAGTGAGCTTCGTAAATGAAAGTGGAAAGCTGGTAATTGTGTCTGGATAGTCAAACTCTTGCTTCTTCTCAAAGGCTCTCTGATGCCCTGAGATTCTGCTGCCACACTCTGGAGCCCAAAGAGCTATTTATTACTCAGGGCCCTAAGTATGTTCTTAAAAAGAGGGAAGATGGTCCCTAGGCAAGGAAATCCACATTGCCTAGACAACTACTGGCTTATATCAGATTATAAGAAAACAAATCAACAACAAAACCCTGGCCTAAAAATTATAAGTTATGTAATGTTTTGAAGCAGTTTAAAGAAACTTCTTCCACAGGCTTAACACACTTTCTTCAGGGAGGTGTTTGAAAAGAAATGCATCCTCTGACCATTGTTACGAGACTCCTACATTCTCTTGGCTTTGCGTGGGTGAGCCCTGGCACCATCTTGGAAGCTGCTGCCATCTGTAGCATTTGCACTGCCGGGAACTTGAGGCTCCTGTCACACCCACGGATGTGGCCTGTGTCCTGGGTGGGTCCTTCTGAGTGCGGGCTCTCTGGAGCAGGCCCAATGGAAGTGGGCCTTGTTTTCCTCACCGGTGGAGGTGAGGGGGCAGGTGCTCTTCCCTATTGCAGGGATTATGTTCCTCCTCCTCTCCTGCTCCTATGAGGACAGCTAGGAACCTGTCTTAGCTGTTGCTTCTCTGCAGAAAGTAACAACCTTGTCTTGGTTGTCACTGATAGTCTCCAGGACACAGTAGACAATTCAGCCAGGGCTTAAGGCAGTGGATCTTAATGGGGCACCTAGACCATTGATTAGGGAAGACAACCTGGTATGCAGGCAAGGTGTGAGCAAACCCTGCGGACAAGGTGTGAGCAAACCCTGCGGGCAAGGTGTGAGCAAGGGCTGTAAGAGCAAGGTGTGAGCAAAGGCTGCAAGCAAGGTGTGAGCAAAGGCTGCGAGCAAAGGCAGTAACTGGAGGCCTGATTTGGTTTGCAGTGCCTGTTTGCGCATTCCCTCCGGAAATTTTCCATGAGAGACTGGGGCATCGAGCAGAAGTGGATGTCTGTTCTCCTGCCTCTGCTGCTGCTTTACAATGGTGGGTAGTTCCATTTTTACTTAGGAACTTTCCCCTTTAAAATGTAAAGCTGGAGGCCAGGTGCAGGGTTGTGCCTGTCATCCCAGCACTTTGAGAGGCTGGGGCAGGAGGATTGCTTGAAGCCAGGAGTTTAACAACGGCCTGGGTAACATAGCGAGACTCTACAAAAAATAAAATTAGCTGGGCACGGTGGTGCGTGCCTGTGGTCCCAACTACGTGGGAGGCTGAGGTGGGAGGATTGCTTGAGCCCAGGAGTCTGAGGCTGCAGTGAGTCATGATGGCACCACTGCACTCCAGCCTGGGTGCAGCCTCCAACCCTCTCTTAAAACAAAAAAGAAGTAAAGCGGGAAGGCATCTTGGAGATGGCCTAGGCCCAGAAGAGCCTGTAGGGAGCCCCAGAAGGAACATGTAGCCGTGTGCTCCCTGGCGCCCCAGGAGCCATGTTCCACCGAGCTGGGGCAGATGCCTGGCTCTCTAACAAATAGGCTGCTGTTTGGTAGTTAAAACTTGGATGTGCTACAGACACAGCAGTCCTGGAACTTGGCTGAAGGTGGCCAGACGTGGCTGGCTGTTCCTCTTTTCCTGCTCCAAAAGTGTTTGCTTCCTGAGCTGCCGCAGTCGGAACTCCTAGGCTCCGGGAGGAGCTAATGGTAGCAGCATACGGTGCTCTGTCACGATCAGTGCAGCAATCTGTTCAGTGGCTTTTAGGTGTTTTGGAAGACAAAATAGCCATTGGTTCACTACCTTTCCTTTGGCTCTGACCAGGGAGAAAAGCTGGTAGTGAGCTCCGACTCCGCAGAGGGATGGGGTGCTCTCTGCTAGGTGCTGACCCCGCAGAGGGTTGGGGTGCTCTCTGCCGGGTGCTCGCGGGCCTTGTTCTCCTCATGCATTTCTGCCCTTTGTGTTCCAGATCCATTCTTCCCCCTCTCCTTCCTGGTCAACAGCTGGCTCCCGGGGATGCTGGACGACCTTTTTCAGTCCATGTTCCTGTGCGCCCTGCTGCTCTTCTGGCTGTGCGTGTACCATGGGATTCGCGTCCAGGTGAGCCGCAGCTCTCCGCACTGCTGGGGGAGGTTCCAGACTGTGTCCTCCCTTCCAAACTCTGAGGACAGCCCGGAAAGGAATTTATCTATGGAAGCCTGCCTACAGGCCCATACTCAATAGAAAAATCACGTTATGTACAATTACTAATTTGGTTTTCTTTATTTCTTTTTATTTTTTTCTTTTTAGGGAGAAAGAAAGTGCTTAACTTTCTATTTGCCTAAATTCTTCATTGTTGGACTATTGTGGTTGGCTTCTGTTACGCTAGGAATATGGCAAACGTGAGTAATTCTATTATGTGTGAAACGTCAGTCATGAAAAGCATTTGACAAAAGTGGAAAGGCCAGGCTGGGCGTGGTGGCTAACGCCTGTAATCTCAGCACTTTGAGAGGCTGACGTGGGCAAATCACTGGAGCTCAGAAGTTCAAGACCAGCCTGGGCAACATGGTGAAACCCTGTCTCTACCAAAAATACAAAAATTAGCTGGTCGTGGTGGTGCACACCTGTAGTCATAGCTTCCTGGGAGGCTGAGGCGGGAGGAATCCCTTGAGCCTGGGAGGTAGAGGTTGCAATGAGCTGAGATCGCGCTACTGCACTCTAGCCTGGGCAACAGAGTGAGACCTTGTCTCAAAAAAGAATAAAAAAGGGGGTGTAAGGGCCTGGAATCGAAATGTGTTTTGTGAACTCATCCAGAAAAGAATCAGCTTTCAGTGTATCTAACTTGGTGACACAGTAGACCCCCCCCTTATCTTTGGGGGATTTGTTCCCAGATCCCCAGTAACTACCTGCGGTCTTGGATAGTACTGATCCTTATATATATAGCTGTTTATACCCTATGTATACCTACACTATGTTTTTCTTTTTTTTTTTTTAGACGAGTAGGAGGGTGACTTTAGTCACAGGCTGCTCAAAAGCACAGGCTGCAGAGAACAGGATTTGGATTGGCAAACTCGTTGTACCCTCATGTCACACTTCTTCTTTGCTCCCGCCCTGGAGCATTTTGGCTGGGACTCAAAACCCCAGTGCTATTACGGGCAGTCCCCTTGCCCCTCATTCCACACCCCCACCCAAAAGCTGAAGCCTCATGACCCACTTCGAGGAAAAATATCCTGTCCTGGTTTTCTGTGTCCAGTCGGCCCTCCAAACACATCCTTCCCCTGGGACACATACTTCAGGCCGGCCTATATCATGTCAGGTGGCTGGTTGCCCTTTTCTGGGAGACTCCCAATGACTGTATCCTCTCTGCTTAAAGACTGTAGAGGCAACTGGTGTTCTCACGCAAAATGGCCAAGGTGTGGGAGACTGGATCTTTGACTTTGGCGATCTCTGGGACTGTATGCAAGGCCAGGCCCAGGTGGGCATATTGGCAAAGGCTTTTGGGAACCTGGCATGGGAGGAAGTAGGGAGCATCCGTTTCCACGATGATTTTCTCCAGTGGGATCTGCCTCAGCACTTCCCAGGCTTCCCAGGTGGAGGAGTACGTCGGGACCGCCGTGAGGCCCACCGACATTGGGAAAGTACTTCAGCAGGGGCTCGATGGCCAGGTAGCTGCGGTGAAGCAATGCCTATGGATCTCGTAGTCAGAGGACACACATTTTCTCATGGTGTCCAGCCGATCCTCGTCAGCTTGCGGGCAGTGGATCACCAAGGCTTTTCTGGAGACACAGCCAGCTCAGGCTGTCTCAAATACCTAGTGATGTTCTGGGACAATCATGGTGCACTTGAAGGAATAATCGAAGCTTATTTCTCCAAATGCCACAGCCTTGGGATGCCTTAAGGCTTGTAAAAGATTTCTTTCCTGACTCTTACTGTAGTAGCATGGAAAATGATAATGACAGCCAAAGGCCCCCCAGACCACATCCTCTTTGAACAGCTCTCCCCACAGGCAATTTGTCAGGGTATGAGAATGGCAGAGGTCAGAGATGCAACCCTGAAATTCCTTAGTGAAGGAGCTGCTGTAAATTCTTCTGAACTTAGTCAAGGTCCCTTTGAAAGACAACTTGGAAGATAGCGTGTCCAAGTGACAATGGGTATCAATGAAGCCCTGTTCTAGGCTTGGCTCCCAGTGGCTCTTTGGCAGGGAACTGGATGCGTGTCCTCCACAAGGACGTGGAGGCGTCTCCTTGGAATGTTTTTTTCTGCTTCACCTCTTTTCCTCCCAAGTTTCTGGAGAAGTGAAATGAATGGGAATTCTAGGAGCTGCCGTCCTCTGAGGCCTCCACATCTCAGGAGCTGTTGTGGGAGCTCATTGCAGAGTTGGGGGAAGAATCACTCAGGCGCTCCGGCTGCTCCTCCCAGCCTGCACTGTGTCATTGCTGCTGCTGCCCACAGAGAGGTGGCTGGAAGGCGTGGGGCTGCTGGTGCACTAGCTGACATACGCCAAGTACTACTGTACAGATGTGGCAGGTACATGACATAGTGGCAAAGAAAGAAGGCTCTGGAATGGCTGAGGGTTTCAGCGAGACGGGTTCCTCCTGAGAGAATCTGACCGTGGAGATCTCCACATCAGACCAGTTGCTTCCTGAAGAGGGGTGCCCCATCACCACCTCCCTATCTTTATGTTTTTGGATTTCTAAATGGGAGTCATCCAAAAACTCTAGGGGTGGAGAGCATTTGTCAGTGACTGTCCTTTGGTCCCCAGGGGGCTCCTTGATGGGTTTCTCCTGAGAGTTTGTAACTACTCTCCTGTCATAGAAGCTGCCTGTCTCTGGCACGGTCTTGTTCTTCTCCACTGACCTCTGGGATTGACTCTTCATCCTTCTGAGCAGGGGTGAGTGTGACACTCCTGGCTGTTCCTTCTCAGTCCTGACTGGTCCTTCACTCCTGGCTGGTCCTTCTCCACAGCTGGGACACTCTGCTATGCTTGGATTTGCACTAGTGACAGCCTCTCCCTTCCTTTTCGGCATCGATTTCCCCTGGATGTCTTGGTTAGCCTTCAGGTGGATCATTGTGGAGCCCTGATCTCGAAGTCTATCCCGCTTGCTTTTCTGGACCTTGTTGGGATTCTCAGTCATGACCTTCTGACTCAGCTTTGCAAATTCAGAGTTCATGGAGTTAACAACAACTGTCTTTGGAATCAACCTTAAAACTGCAGGCTTCCTTTTCTAGAGAAGCTATTTCTTCTAGAGAGGGATTGGTAGGATGTGGAAGGGTTCCCCCTGACAAAAGGACCCCCCACCCAGTGCTCTGAATCAGGAATCAGGCAGCCTTTGGTGGTGGCCCTGCCCACACCTGTGCCCGAGGAATGTGGGAGGAGTGTAAGAGTTAAAGAAAGAGGAAAGAAACAGGAAAAGTGGCTCAACAGTCAAAGACAGGTTTGTTTTGGACAGTAAACCTGAGAGGGCCTTCTGGCCGAGTTAGGTCAGAGGCACTGTCTCTTATAGACTAAGAGTATTTAAGGGTTCAGGGCAGGAGAGCTTATCACAGACTTGGAATGTTTCTGTGTCTCTTCCTCTTGCTTATCTGGGAGGGGGAGTTTTTGTGTCCGTTCCCATACATCTTCCTGCAGCTGCAGGGAACCCCTCCCCACCCGCTAGTCCAGTTTTAGCTTGTCTGTCTGAGCGCATATAAAGGGAAAGGAATGTGCTTATTAGGGCCCACTTTTTTACCGGGGCCCATTTTTATGGGGCCCATTTACACTCCCAAAACGTGAGTGTGAAGTTTGGTGGTCACCCAAGAGACTTTCCCCCCTCCCTCTGTGCCCAGCTGTCTTATCTGTGTTCTACTGTCTGCTCTTTCTGGCTGCTTGTTGATAGAAGTGATTTCCTTGAAATGCATGAAGTTAGAAAGGGAGCTGGAACTGAAAGTGGTGGCGTTTATCCAAGGTGATGGTGCTCCTGCTCTGTCATTCCAGACCATATAGTTATAAAAGGATCAGGGGCGACGTGTTCTTTTTGGTTACTTCCTGCTGGGCGGGAGAGGTGGAGAGTCCTTTGGTCTTGGATTGACTGCAGGAGCGGTGCTGTCTGTAGATGTTTGGGGTAGTTGTCTGTGAAATAGCCATGCTCCTGTCAGTTAAGAATCTTTGAAAAAGGTTAGTTAGGCAGGGTAAAAACATTAGTCCTAGGCATATTATTAGGAGAGGGCGCAGGAATGGGATGACCCGTGGAATGATTTTTGTTCCCAAACCAGTAATTTATTTGCTGGTTTTGGTATTCGCTTAGCCTTTTAACCCTTTCTTTGAGATTTTTAGCAGTGTCTCTTAGGAGGCCTGATTGGTTGAGATAGAAGCCACATTTTCCCAGTGAGAAGCAGAGGCACACATATGAAAAGACCCATGTGTTATTTTTTGTTAGTAACTTATTCCTGCTATGAGGATAGTAATAAAGCAAAATGCTACGGTAATTGAGACTGTCTGTCTGATATCCCACCATCAGGGTGCTAGCGTATGATCCTACTGTAAATAAGTAAAGCGTCCCGCAAGGGTGGCGTAGTAAATAATTTCCATAAAAAAGCTTTAATATTTGGCTTAAAAGGAGTGGTAGAAACGACAAAAAGTATTTGGTGAGGTAGGAGTGAGACTGAGTCAGATGCGTAATGTTGACTCAGTTACTTATTTTTTATGATTTTCGGTTAAGATTTCTTGTTTCTTTACATTGATATTTAGGACATTCCTCTGGGCTGTTAGGAGTTGCTTCCTCAGCTTTTCAGGCTTTGACTTGAGTGTGATGTATGCAGGAGTTGATTCCTGTGACAGATGTAATTTAAACTGTAGAAAACAGTAAAAATTGGAAAACATCAGTCAAGACTAGAATTTAACAGGTGTGCTATAGTTTTTGAAACCTAATTTTCTCTCTCCAGTTTCCCATTTTTATTAAAAGACAAATCATGATAGGACTGGTTTGCTTTATTATACTTGGCTTAATTATTTGTATACAGTGCAGCAAGAGTAATTATTTGCTATATATGCCTTTTAAATTGGCTTTGATGGAAATTTTTTCCATAGAAGGAACCCGAGATAAGACTTTCCAAAGCCAAACCCAGCCATGGATTTGGACCATTAAATACCTGTGAGTTGGGTGAATTCCTTTCCTCTTGAGGTTTCAAGATAACTTGGGGTTCCTGGCCTGTCAGAAAGTGACATGCTTTGCTTTAGCACAGGTCAGAAACCCAGTACAGGGACTGTGTACCCAAAATATGAGGCCAGTTTCCAGGGGCTTTCTTGGCTACCTAAGTCAAGTTCGATTCCTTAAAGGAGAGCACACCATTCCAGTCAAAGCCTTGGCAAAATGACCAGTTTCTCCAATTGTGTTCTGTTACACAAGAAAATAGAGTCTTATTGCACTGATGCAAACAACTATATTGTTGTAGTTTGAGAATACTTATAAGTAGTTTTCAAATTCTAGAGGAACTAGGCAGAGAGAAACAAACATTTTAAAATCCTACCTACAGGAGTATACTTAGTTTCTGTTGATTGGAATAGTTTCAGAAATAATGCTACCAGTTCCTCTCTGTACCTCTGGTAGAATTTGGCTGTGAATCCGTCGGGTCCTGGACTTTCTTGGTTGGTAGGCTATTAATTATTGCCTCAAATCAGAGCCTGTTATTGGTCTATTCAGGGATTCAGCTTCTTCCTGGTTTCGTCTTGGGAGGGTGTATATGTCCAGGAATTTATCCATTTCTTCTAGATTTTCTAGTTTATTTGCGTAGAGATGTTCATAGTATTCTCTGATGGTAGTTTGTATTTCTGTGGGGTTGGTGGTGATATCCCCTTTATTTTTTATTGCGTCTATATGATTCTTCTCTATTAGTCTTGCTAGCGGTCTGTTTTGTTGATCTTGTCAAAAAACCAGCTCCTGGATTCATTGATTTTTTTTTTTTTTTTTTTTTTTTGAAGGGTTTTTTGTCTCTCAGTCTCCTTCAGTTCTGCTCTGATCTTAATTATTTCTTGCCTTCTGCTAGCTTTTGAATTTGTTTGCTCTTGCTTCTCTAGTTCTTTTAATTGTGATGTTAGGGTGTCAATTTTAGATCTTTTCCTGCTTTCTCTTGTGGGCATTTAGTGCTATAAATTTCCCTCTACACACTGCTTCAAATGTGTCCCAGAGAGGGTGGTATGTTGTGTCTTTGTTCTCATTGGTTTCAAAGAACATCTTTATTTCTGCCTTCATTTCGTTATGCACCCAGTAGTCATTCAGGAGTAGGTTGTTCAGTTTCCATGTAGTTGTTTGGTTTTGAGTGAGTTTCTTAATCCTGAGTTCTAATTTGATTGGGCTGTGGTCTGAGAGACAGTTTGTTATGATTTCTGTTCTTTTAAATTTGCTGAGGAGTGCTTTACTTCCAACTATGTGGTCAATTTTGGAATAAGTGTGACGTGGTGCTGAGAAGAATGTATATTCCATTGATTTGGGGTGGAGAGTTCTGTAGATGTCTATTAGGTCCACTTAGTGCAGAGCTGACCAGCGTTCAACTCCTGGATATCCTTGTTAACTTTCTATCTCATTGATCTAATGTTGACAGTGGGGTGTTAAAGTCTCCCATTATTATTCTGTGGGAGTCTAAGTCTCTTTGTAGGTCTCTAAGGACTTGCTTTATGAATCTGGGTGCTCCTGTACTGGGTGCATATATATTTAGGATAGTTAGCTCTTCTTGTTGCATTGATCCCTTTACCATTATGTAATGCCCTTTGTCCCTTTTGATCTTTGTTGGTTTAAAGTCTGTTTTGTCAGAGACTAGGATTGCAACCCCTGCTTTTTTTTGTTTTCTGTTTGCTTGGTAGATCTTCCTCCATCCCTTTATTTTGAGCCTATCTGTGTCTCTGCATGTGAGATGGGTCTCCTGAATACAGCACACTGATGAGTCTTGATTCTTTATCCAATTTGCTAGTCTGTGTCTTTTAATTGGGGCATTTAGCCCATTTACGTTTAAGGTTAATATTGTTATGTGTGAATCTGATCCTGTCATTATGATGTTAGCTGGTTATTTTGCTTGTTAGTTGATGCTGTTTCTTCCTAGTGTTGATGGTCTTTACAATTTGGCATGTTTTTGCAGTGGCTGGTACCAGTTTTTTCTTTTGGTTAGTGCTTCCTTTAGGAGCTCTTGTAAGCCAGGCCTGATGGTGACAAAATCTCTCAGCATTTGCTGTCTGCAAAGGATTTTATTTCTCCTTCACTTATGAAACTTAGTTTGGCTGGATATGAAATTCTCGGTTGAAAATTATTTTCTTTAAGAATGTTGAATGTTGGCCCCCACTCTCCTCTGGCTTGTAGAGTTTCTGCGGAGAGATCTGCTGTTAGTCTGATGATCTTCTCTTTGTGGGTAACCCGTCCTTGCACTCTGGCTGCCCTTAACATTTTTTCCTTCATTTCAGCCTTAGTGAATCTGACAATTATGTGTCTTGGGGTTCCTCTTCTCGAGGAGTATCTTTGTGGTGGTCTCTGTATTTCCTGAATTTGAATGTTGGCCTGCCTTGCTAGGTTGGGGAAGTTCTCCTGGATAATATCCTGAAGAGTGTTTTCCAACTTGGTTCCATTCTCCCCCTCACTTTCACTACACCAATCAAACATAGATTTGGTCTTTTCACAGAGTCCCATATTTATTGGAGGCTTTGTTCATTTCTTTTTACTCTTTTTTCTCTGAACTTCTCTTCTTGCTTCATTTCATTCATTTGATCTTCAATCACTGATACTCTTTCTTCCACTTGATTGAATCAGCTACTGAAGCTTGTGCATGCATCATGTAGTTCTCATGCCATGGTTTTCAGCTCCATCACGTCATTTAAGGTCTTCACTGCACTGTTTATTCTAGTTAGCCATTTGTTTTTTTTCCCAAGGTTTTTAGCTTCTTTGCAATGGGTTTGAACATCCTCCTTTAGCTTGGAGAAGTTTGTTATTACTGATCTTCTGAAGTCTACTTCTGTCAACTTGTCAAAGTCATTCTCCGTCCAGCTTTGTTCCATTGCTGGTGAGGAGCCGTGATCCTTTGGAGGAGAAGAGGCGCTCTGGTTTTTAGAATTTTCAGCTTTTCTACTCTGGTTTCCCCATCTTTGTGGTTTTATCTACCTTTGGTCTTTGATGATGGTGATATACAGATGGGGTTTTGGTGTGGATGTCCTTTTTGTTGATGTTGATGCTATTCTTTTCTGTTTTTAGTTTTCCTTCTAACAGTTAGGACCCTCAGCTGCAGGTCTGTTGGGGTTTGCTGGAGGTCCACTCCAGACCCTGTTTGCCTGGGTATCACCAGCGGAGGCTGCAGAACAGCAAATATTGTAGAACAGCAAATGTTGCTGCCTGATCCTTCCTCTGGAAGCTTCATCTCAGAGGGGCACCCGGCTGTATGAGGTGTCAGTCGGCCCCTATTGGGAAATTCTCCCAGTTAGGCTACTCAGGGGTCAGGGACCCACTTGAGGAGGCAGTTTGTCCATTCTTATGTCTCAGATTCCGTGCTAGGAGAACCACTGCTTTCTTCAGAGCTGTCAGACAGGGACGTTTAAGTCTGCAGAAGTTTCTGCTGCCTTTTGTTCAGCTATGCCCTGCCCCCAGAGGTGGAGTCTACAGAGGCGCAGGCAGGCCTCATTGAGCTGAGGTGTGGACTCCACCCAGTTCGAGCTTCCCACCTGCTTTGTTTACTGACTTAAGCTTCAGCAATGGCAGACATCCCTACCCCAGCCTTGCTGCTGCCTCGCAGTTCCATCTCGGACTGTTGCGCTAGCAGTGAGCAAGGCTCTGTGGGCGTGGGACCTGCCGAGCCAGGCACGGGATATAATCTCCTTGTGTGCTGTTTGCTATAAGACCATTGGGAAAGTACAGTATTAGGGTGGGAGTTTCCCAATTTTCCAGGTACCTTCTGTCACAGCTTCCCTTGGCTAGGAAATGAAATTCCCCAACCCCTTGCACTTCTCGGGTGAGGTGATGGCCCGCCTTGCTTCGGCTCACACTCCGTGGGCTGCATCCACTTTCCAACAAGTCCCAGTGAGTTGAACCTGGTACCTCAGTTGGAAATGCAGAAATCACCCATCTTCTGGTTCGCTCACGCTGGCAGCTGTAGACTGGACCTGTTCCTATTCGGCCATCTTGGAATGAACCAGCAATCCTATTTAATTTTAACCAATTTGACCATGAAGTGAGGTTTTTACTAACCTGTTATGACCCTTGACAAGTTTTGCTAAAGAGTAGATTGGGCATTTTAAGAAAACCTTGTGCTTTTATTTTAGTAATTATAGAAAAAAAATCCATATAATACCCTTTTGAATTTAATAAATATGTTTACACACAGTTTTCTTTACAGGATTAATTTTTACAATCTTTTTAAAATTTGCTTAAGCTGTCCAATTTAATTTTAAAATTAAATGAGGAGGGGCAGGGTTTGGGGCTAAAGACTTTGGGGCAGTAGGGGCAGGGGGTTCAGATGGGCAAGGAACAGAATGCAGAGGGTTGAGTGTGGAGGGGGTTCACATGCAAGGTCAAAAGGGGTTTTGGAGGAAGGAGAGACCTGGGGAGGGTTTTTCATTTTGTTTTGTTTTGTTTTGTTTTTAAAGAGAAGGATGTCAGCTGGGCACGGTGGCTAACGCATGTAATCCCAGCAGTTTGGGAGGCCAAGGCAGGCCGATCATGAGGTCAGGAGATTGAGACGATCCTGGCCAACATGGTGAAATGCTGTCTGTACAAAATACAAAAAATTAGCCGGGTGTGGTGGCGGACGCCTGTAGTCCCAGCTACTTGGGAGGCTGAGGCAGGAGAATCGCTTCAACCTGGGAGGCACAGGTTGCAGTGAGCCAAGATTGCGCCACTGCACTCCAGCCTGATGACAGAGGGAGACCCCGCCCAAAAAAAAAAAAAAAAAAAAAAAAGGATGTCATGCAGGGTGCAAGCTTGACATAGGGAGGGTAGAAGAAAGCCTGAATATAGGGAATCTCTTGCCATTTGCCATTCCTGGTGATAAAATTGTCGAGGTCCCTGAGAATCTGAAAGTTAAAGGGTGCCGTTTTCAGGCGATCGGCTGTTACTATCTCATTTGTATTGGGTCCAGGCCGTGTTGCAGTAAAAGCTAAACACTTTGGCTTTAGGCTTCCCTGTGAGCCAAGTTTGGCGAGATTGTGAAGGAGACAGCCCAGAGGGGAGACGTGGGAATGTGGATGGTTTGGCACCATGTGGACTGGTGAGAGGAGGCCGAGTGGGTCTATTTTTATTAGGTATCCCCAGACAAAACAGACCTGGAATCTTCTTTCCAAAGAGAACAGTTAAGCTGAGAAGAAACTGGGTGTCCCCAAGATGTCCTCTAACTTAGTCCCACTGGTCCTCTGAGGACCAGGACGGCAGGCCGAACTTTCTCAGGTACCGCAAGAAAGCCAGGAGAAGGCAGATCTTACCAGCCAGCTGAATTAGTGTCTGATGTTGGATGTTCCTGTTGGAATCAGCAAAGGGCCTCCCGAACTGGAGTGCGCGAGGAAGAGAGAGAGGGAGAGAGAAAGAAGAGGGAGGAAGAGGGAGCAAGGGTTAGGGAGCGAAATAACCCATTGCCGGCGGTTGGAGGTGGATTCCTGAGACCTGAGGGTTTTGAGAGCCCACTGGGGAGTAGCCCCGGCCCAAGCCTCGCAGTCCCCTTCCGATTAGTTGTCCTCCTCACACAAATCACTCAAAAAATGAAGCAACAGAAGAGACGGGGTGTGTGGCCAGAGACTCTCAGGATCCAGGAGTTAACTCAGGACGAGCTGTCGCTGCCCACTGCTTCCTGGGTTGCAGGAGAGCCTCTGCCCCCAACATCCGTCCTGGGTTTCAGCACCAAATGTAAGCGTTAAAGAGGAAAGAAACACGAAAAGCGACTCAACAGTCAAAAACAGGTTTATTTTGGACAATAAACCTGAGAGGGCCTTGTGGCCGAGTTAGGTCGGAGGTGCTGTCTCTTACAGGCTTAGTGTATTTAAGGGTTCAGGGTGGGAGAGCCTATCAGAGGCTCGAAATGTTTCTGTGTCTGTCTGTCTTGCTTATCTGGGAGGGAGAGTTTTGTGTCTGTTCCCATACATCTTCCTGCAGCTGCAGGCATACCCACCGAGTCTGCTTTAGCTTGCCTGTGTTTGCCTGTAGTGCACCTAAAGGGAAAGGAATGTGCTTATTAGGGCCCACTGTTTTACTGGGGCCCATGGTATGACTGTGAAGTTTGGTGGTTACCCAAGAGACTTTCCCCCCTTACTCTGTGCCCAGCTGTGTTATCTGTGTTTTACTATCTGCTCTTTTCTGGCTGCTTGTTGTTAGAAGTGATTTCCTTGAAATACGTGAGGTTAGAAAGGGAGCTGGAACTGAAAGTGGCGGTGTTTGTCCAAGATGATGGTGCTCCTGCTCTGTCAAGGAGGAGGAGTGACTTCTGTGATGGGATGAGCCCCAGGAGAATCTCGGCGAAGCAAGCCACATGATCCTCTTCCTGGGCTTTCAGGCGCTTGGGGCTGCCAGCCCGTCCTGAACGCAACACAGAGCTCTGAACTGACCGGCTGAGGGGCCACATCACCGGGCTCCCAGAGGCAGCTGCGCTTGCCAGGACACCTTCCCGCATGCTGCTGCGTGGTACTTGACCTCGTGCCAATCCAGCACCATGGACCCCCTTCCTCCTCCTTCCCACTGCCCATCACAGTTCTCACAGTTTCAGAGATGCCAAAGTGCTTTGGAGAAGTCAGAATGCTCCGATACTTACGAAAGGCTTCGGTGTGGCTTCCGAGCTCAGTGTGCTTCCGAAATCACCAGACGCTTCTGTCTGTGCAGGCTGCTTAGAGATGCCTAACTGCTCTGGGGCTACAAAGCGCTTTGATTACTTTGCAGTACAAAGCCCAGAGCTGTCAAAGCACTTCAGAAGACCGCAAGGGGCTTTAAGGTTCACACATGGCTGCTGACCCATGGGCTCCTGCAGCTCACCCAGCTGCCCTGGGCTGGAAGGGGCCCAAGCGCCCCTCAGAGCCAGCCGCACCCCTCAAGGCCGCCTCCAGACAGCCCACCTGGCTGCCGAGGCCCAGACACCCGCCATGCCTGCCCCGTTGGGCCACCCACACTGTTCTGCCCGGCCCGACCTCTGCCCAAGATGAGACCACTCTGACCTCCCCAGTGCCCGCCCTCTGGTATGTTTTTCCGTATACATACATACCTATGATAAAGATTATATGTTAGGCTGATAATAAGTAATCAAATAGAAAAACTGTAACAATATGTTATAATAAAAGTTGTGTGACCTGCTGTCTCTCTTTCAAAATAGCCTGTATTCTTCTGGTGATGATGTGAGATGGCCCAGTCCCAGTGTGTGGGATAGGTGAGGGGAATGGTGTAGGCATCGTGACATAGGGCTGGGCTGCTCCTGAGCTTCCTGTGATGTGTCGGGAGGGTCACACAGCCGCGACAGTGTCGGTGGTTGTGTGTCAGGAGCAGATGATGTGGCTGACAGGTGAGCCGCATTTGCAGCCCCAGGGTACACGGGACAAAGGGGTGGCGCCCGTCCCTGGGTAGATGGTGCAAGATGTCATCGTGCTGTCAGATTGGCATGCAATTTAAAACTTAGGAAATGCCCTTTTCTGGAATGTTCCATTTAACGTTTTCTGACTGCAGTTGATCTTCATTAACCGAAACTGCAGACAGCTGTGTGGCTTGAACTGACATATTTGTTTCTGCTTAAATGACTTACGGAGAATCCACAATTGTACTGGTCTAAGATGGAAAATGAAAAAGACCATGTCCTTTTTGATTTCACCCTTGGAGAGAGAAGCCATTGTTGTAGGAGTGAATCTTAGGTGGCTCCTGGCTCTCCACTGTCCACCGATGCTCTGCTGCGTCCACACACTTTCAAGCCCTGTGCCCGCTCCCACGCTGGATCTTTGTGAGTGCTTTTGTCCTGTAAAACGGCCCCACAGCGGAAGCCTAGTGTGGTAGCAGCCTGGTTCACATGAACAGGACTTTGACGGAGTAGTTCCGTTTCCGGGTATGACTTCGGAGCCCAGCATGCCTAGTTTCATGCCACAGTGACGCAAGCGAGTCACCCCGTCTGCTCCAGTCCCCTGTCCCCAATTCCCGGTCGTCTCAGCCACTCATTTTCATTTTGAAAATTAATCTCATGGAAGTTTCTATTTGCTTTTATTGCTTTCTTTGTTTACTTGTCAATTTTTTTTTTTTTTTTTTGAGACGGAGTCTCACTCTGTAGCCCAGGCTGGAGTGCAGTGGCCGGATCTCAGCTCACTGCAAGCTCAGCCTCCCGAGTAGCTGGGACTACAGGCGCCCGCCACCTCGCCCGGCTATTTTTTGTATTTCTTAGTAGAGACGGGGTTTCACCGTGTTAGCCAGGATGGTCTCGATCTCCTGACCTCGTGATCTGCCCATCTCGGCCTCCCAAAGTGCTGGGATTACAGGCTTGAGCCACCGCGCCCGGCCTACTTGTCTGTTTTTTAGTACTCGTGCCATTAAAAAGGTGACTGGAAAAACAGCTCTTAAAACTGTAAGAGAAATAGTATAGGGCTTTGTGTAATAAAACATACTACAACTTTCCAACACTGATACCTGTGGACATTTGGTAGGACTGTATGCTTTTTCCATGTGAAATACGAAATTGAGGATTTCTCATAAATTTAGGATTGCTTTGTAAAAATAGTTCACTATTGGTAGAAAGTAGTTTATATTAGTAAGTACAAAAACCAGAAAGTCAGTGAGAAAAAATGTAAAATAAAAAGGTAGTTATTAATCTGCAGTTATTTACAATGTCAATTTTCAGAGTTAACGAATTACATGATCCAATGTACCAGTACCGAGTTGACACCGGGAATTTCCAGGTAAGGATTGTTCATGAAGCCTGCAATTTTTCTTCTTAATGCTGTTTTATAAAATTACTGAAATTTGTGACTTAAATTGTTATGTTGAGCCTGCTGACTACTTGGGAAGGACTGCATAGAAAGTTCAAGGGTGGAAGATTTGGGGAAACATTTTTTTCTTTTTTTTGGGGGGATGGAGTCTTGCTCTTGTCACCCAGGCTGGAGTGCAGTGGTGCGATCTTAGCTCACTGCAGCCTCTGCCTCCTGGGTTCAAGTGATTCTTCTGCCTCAGCCTTCTCAGGAACTGGGATGATGGGCGTGCACCACGACACCTGGCTAGTTTCTGTATTTTTAGTAGAGATAGGGTTTCACCATATTGGCCAGACTGGTCTCCCAACTCCTGACCTCAAGTGATTTACCCATTTTGGCCTCCCAAAGTGCTGGGATTATAGGCATAAGCCACTGTACCCAGCAGAAAAGCTCTTTTTTTGTTGTTGTTTTGTTTTTGTTGTTTTTTTTTTTTTGAGACGGAGTCTCGCTCTGTCGCCCAGGCTGGAGTTCAGTGGCTGGATCTCAGCTCACTGCAAGCTCCGCCTCCCGGGTTTACGCCATTCTCCTGGATCAGCCTCCTGAGTAGCTGGGACTACAGTCGCCCGCCACCTCGCCCAGCTAGTTTTTTGTATTTTTTTAGTAGAGACGGGGTTTCACCGTGTTAGCCAGGATGGTCTCAATCTCCTGACCTCGTGATCCGCCCGTCTTGGCCTCCCAAAGTGCTAGGATTACAGGCTTGAGCCACCGCGCCCGGCCTAGAAAAGCTCTTTAAAAAAATGTTTTTACTTCCAGTCTTTGGTTTGTGGCTGACACAGTGGCAGCCCCTGGAAGGACACAGCTGAAGCCCCGTCACTGTGGTTCTGGTCGGCTGCTCTTCCCTTCCCAGTCAGGTGTCGGGGAACACCAGGTCTGTGGGCTCCAGAACAGACCCCAGGGCCCACGTCTGTTGCTGAAGGAGACACTGGAGAACAGAGCCTTCTCAGTGCTAAACCTGCTGGTCTAGTCCAGTCCCTTTGCTTTACATAAGGTCCCAGCTCAAGTCACTCAGGTGCTCTCGAGAAAAATGATCCCGATTCCTGCTGTGCTGTCCTGTGTTCTGAGCCTTGACCGTAGGAGGGGAGCTCTGGTGCTGAGAGGACAGGAAAGGGCTGGGGGGATGGCGTGGGCCGGAGTCATTGAGGAGCGGGGACTGCGTCCAAAGATACTGTCCACGCCACAGCTTTGTCCTTGTCAGAACCCACGGGCTTGCCCTCCCCATTACAACTCTGTCTTCAGAAAAGGGCTTTGTCTTGCTGTAACATTACAGAATTGTGCACTTTTAGACCTTAGGTCCTGTAGAGCATCTAATTCAAGCCCCTCATGTCACAGATAAGAAAAGAGAGGTCCGGAATGGTTGATGGTTGAGACGGTGCGTGGATTCTCAGGGCCTAGTCTGGGTCCTTTCTTGGATATGTGCCACCTTCCCACATGCAGGGGAAGGGTGGGGAGCCAGCCCTTCACCCCCAGGGGCGAGAGAGACAGATAGTGGCCGCCGCGGTCTGAGCACCCACTGTGCCTGGACAGGTGTGTGGTGGGAGGAGTTTGGGCTCTGCCCTGCTGATTTGCAAGGCCTGGGGTGTCGTCCACCTCGGGAGCTGCATGTGCTCGCAGTGGGACTGAGCGGATGGTCCCGG
Source organism: Theropithecus gelada (assembly GCF_003255815.1). Lineage (NCBI taxonomy): Eukaryota > Metazoa > Chordata > Mammalia > Primates > Cercopithecidae > Theropithecus > Theropithecus gelada. Next base: position 107,459,236 of record NC_037671.1, on the reverse strand, counting down.
GTGGGAGCCGTTGTTCTGCTTCCTGGAGGGACGTTCGGGATTTAAGTCCCTTCTAAAAACCTGTGGCTTTGCTGCCTGTGGTGGTGCGGGGAGAAGGTTGCAGAGGCCCTGTTCTGACTCCAGTGCTGCCTTGCGCCCTCCTAGGGAATGAAGGTCTTCTTCATGGTGGTGGCAGCGGTGTACGTCCTGTACCTCTTGTTCTTGATAGTGCGGGCGTGTTCCGAGCTACGTCACATGCCTTATGTAGGTAAGTGCCCCTTTCAGAATCAGTCGGTGCAGGGGTGGCTTGGGAGTGACTCGGGTGGGAGAAGAAGTGGTTGGAGTCTCCTAAGCCAGGGGCCTTCCTTGAGAGCCCAGGGACTGGTCCATCCCACAGACTGGGGACCAGGGTACATGGTCTCCGGGAGGCACAACAGACCTAACAGGTTAGTCTGGCATTTGGGGCCTTCAGAGCAGCCTGGGTCCTGCAGTACTGCACCCTGCAGAGCAGAGCGAGTCACCCTGAGCTTGGGGGATCCTTCCCTGAACCCGTCCCACCAGAGGATGGTGGCTGTGGCCTCCCTGGACACCACCCTGGCCCTGGGAAGGGACTAACATTCTCTTGGGCTGCAGGTGACTCCGGCCATGTCTGGAGGGAGGAGCATTTGTCCAAAGAGCTTTGCTTCATTTTTGTTTTATGTTTTTCAAAATCAAATGAGAGTGGAATTTACATCCAGGGTTGTTAATGAGAATTTCTTTCTTTTTCAGATCTCAGGTTAAAATTTTTGACCGCGTTGACTTTTGTAGTACTTGTCATTAGGTAAGAAGACCTTATTTCTTGAAAAGAGCAAAACGGAATTTTTCTTTTACTGTCAGGAATATCTGTTCCCTCCTTTTGTGGGGTAGATTTCAGGGTACTTCTAGCCCAGTTGACTCATGAGGTTAGAGGGCCTCCCACCAAGGGTGGGCAGCTGAGAGCAGCCATCAGCCTGGAGAGCATGTGTTTGTTGTAAGTGGCGGGGGACTGGAGCACGTTCACTCGCACACTCGCCCCGTGCTGGGCGTGTTCTGTTCTAGCTGTGCCACCTGCCACCTGTGCCGTGTTCACAGTCACCTGCTGGACGGTTGGAAAATCACAAGACGGACGTGAGGGCACTGGGGACCTTGGGATCCTTGGGGTGTCCCAAGGACAGGACTCTAAGCATGAGTTAGGACAGCAAACACTCTTGAGCAGCATGCTCTGTTGCCACCGTTGGGGGAGATGGAAGGTGAGGCAGGCTTGGTCCTGTTGTGTCAGGGAGTGGGGTCAGCCTGAGGTCTCTCGGGGCAGGCTTGGCCTGGCCTGAGCGCCCCAGACCTCCCTGGGGACCAGTGCTGGCCAGTTGGTAGAGTAACAGAGCAGGCTGGGAAGTTGTTTCTTTGAATAGATTCCAGATAATTGCTTGGTGGTTTATGGTTTGTCTCTTTCTCCTAAAATCAGAATCCAGAGGACGGAAAAATCTAGCTGCTGCTTTCTTTTTTAGGTTGTTTGGATGGCAAATAAGTAGATGTCGGCTCTTCTCTTTTATGGGAGTGACAAGCGGCCTTTGGGAGGTCGGCCCTTGTCCAAGCTTTCCAGGTGGGCTCTGGGGGTCCCTACCTTGTGGAGGGCAAGGACTGAGATAGGTATCCAGGGCCGTCCACCACCACTGGGAGTGTGAACTCAGCTCAGACTTGAACTCAAATTTCATTCAGCATCAGAATTCACTCAGAATAATGCGGCATGTGTGTTTATTAGTCTCTGTTCAGGGCTACGTGTGCATGCTGTCCTCTCTGACGTCTCAGACACACGGCCATACAACCTCACATACAGGCTTACTCACACAACCTCACTCACGCCTTCACTCACAACTGACTCACCCCACACCCTCATTCTCACCTTCATGCATACCCTCATTCTGACACCCTCACAGCCTCACTCACACCCTCACAGCCTCACTCACACCCTCACACCCACACCCCCTCACACTCACACCCTCACACCCAACCTCACTCTCACACCCACACTCACACCCTCACACCTCACACACATCCTTACACATCCCCTCACACCCTCACACACCCCCTCACAGCCTCACCCCCTCACACCCTCATACCCTCACCCTCACACCCACCCTCACACATCCCGTCACACCCTCACATAACCCCACCCACACACCCTCTCTCACCCTCATACACACCCCCACATCTCACACCCTCTCACAGGCACCCTCACACACTCCCTCACACACCCTCACACATCCCGTCTCACACACACCCTCACACATCCCTTCACACACTCCCTCATACCCTCACACACCCCCTCACACCCTCTCACACCCTCACTCACCCTCACACATCCCGTCACACCCTCACATACCCCCACCCACAC